>NC_089841.1:273299116-273599116 GCF_035609145.1 Eleutherodactylus coqui
CGGAGGACGGTCGTGCGATTGGCTACGTACTCCCTCACCATCCTTTTACAGTGCTCCCGCCGACTCAGCCTTGACTGGGGAGCGGTGACACAGTCTTGCTGGGGAGCCAGAAAGCTGTCAAAGGCCTTAGAGAGTGTTCCCCTGTCTGTGCTGTACATGCTGCCTGATCTCTGCGCCTCCCCTGCTACCTGGCCCTCGGAACTGCGCCTTCTGCCACTAGAGCTGTCGGATGGGAATTTTACCCTCAGTTTGTCCACCAGGGTCCTGTGGTATAGCATCACTCTCAAACCTTTTCTCTGGGTATGAGAGTGGAAAGGTTCTCCTTATACCGTGGGTCGAGCAGTGTGTACACCCAGTAATCCGTAGTGGCCAGAATGCGTGTAATGCGAGGGTCACGAGAAAGGCATCCTAACATGAAGTCAGCCATGTGTGCCAGGGTACCTGTACGCAACACATGGCTGTCCTCACTCGGAAGATCACTTTCAGGATCCTCCTCCTCCTCAGGCAATACACGCTGAAAGGATGACAGGCAAGCAGCATGGGTACCCTCAGCAGTGGGCCAAGCTGTCTCTTCCCCCTCCTCCTCCTCCTCCTCCTCAACGCGCTGAGATATAGACATGAGGGTGCTCTGACTATCGAGCGACATACTGTCTTCCCCCGCCTCTGTTTCCGAGCGCAAAGTGTCTGCCTTTATGCTTTGCAGGGAACTTCTCAAGAGGCATAGCAGAGGAATGGGGACGCTAATGATTTCAGCATCGCCGCTCACCATCTGGGTAGATTCCTCAAAGTTTCCAAGGACCTGGCAGATGTCTGCCAACCAGGCCCACTGTTCTCTAAAGAATTGAGGAGGCTGACTCCCACTACGCTGCCAATGTTGGAGTTGGTATTCCACTATAGCTCTACGCTGCTCATAGAGCCTGGCCAACATGTGGAGCGTAGAGTTCCACCGTGTGGGCACGTCGCACAGCAGTCGGTGCACTGGCAGAGTAAACCGATGTTACAGGGTGGTAGCGTCTGTGTTGGACTTGCGGAAATGTGCGCTGAGCCGGCGCACCTTTCCGAGCAGGTCTGACAAGCGTGGGTAGCTTTTCAGAAACCGCTGAACCACCAAATTAAAGACGTGGGCCAGGCATGGCACGTGTGTGAGGCTGCCGAGCTGCAGAGCCGCCACCAGGTTACGGCCGTTGTCACACACGACCATGCCCGGTTGGAGGCTCAGCGGCGCAAGCCAGCGGTCGGTCTGCTCTGTCAGACCCTGCAGCAGTTCGTGGGCCGTGTGCCTCTTCTCTCCTAAGCTGAGTAGTTTCAGCACGGCCTGCTGACGCTTGGCCACCGCTGTGCTGCCATGCCGCGCGACACCGACTGCTGGCGACGTGCTGCTGCTGCTGACACATCTTGATTGCGAGACAGAGGTTGCGTAGGAGGAGGGTGGTTTAGTGGAGGAAGCATACACCGCCGCAGATACCAGCACCGAGCTGGGGCCCGCAATTCTGGGGGTGGGTAGGACGTGAGCGGTCCCAGGCTCAGACTCGGTCGCAGCCTCCACTAAATTCACCCAATGTACCGTCAGGGAGATATAGTGGCCCTGCTCGCCTGTGCTTGTCCACGTGTCCATTTTTAAGTGGACCTTGGCAGTAACCGCGTTGGTGAGGGCGCGTACAATGTTGCGGGAGACGTGGTCGTGCAGGGCTGGGATGGCACATCGGGAAAAGTAGTGGCGACTGGGAACCGAGTAGCGCGGGGCCGCCGCCGCCATCATGTTTTTGAAAGCCTCTGTTTCCACAAGCCTATACGGCAGCATCTCCAGGCTGATCAATTTGGCTATGTGCATGTTTAACGCTTGAGCGTGCGGGTACGTGGCTGCGTACTTGCGCTTGCGCTCAAACAGTTGCGCTAGCGACGGCTAGACAGTGCGCTGAGAGACATTGGTGGATGGGGCCGAGGACAGCGGAGGTGAGCGTGTGGGTGCAGACCGGAAGACGGTCGTGCCTGTGTCCTGAGAGGGGGGTTGGATCTCAGTGGCAGGTTGGGGCACAGGGGGAGAGGCAGTGGTGCAAACCGGAGGCGGTGAACGGCCTTCGTCCCACCTTGTGGGGTGCTTGGCCATCATATGCCTGCGCATGCTGGTGGTGGTGGCTCCACGGCTGATCTTGGCGTGACACAGCTTGCACACCAAAGTTCGGCGGTCGTCTGCACTCTCAGTGAAAAACTGCCACACCTTTGAGCACCTCGGCCTCTGCAGGGTGGCATGGCGCGAGGGGGCGCTTTGGGAATCAGTTGGTGGATTATTCGGTCTGGCCCTGCCTCTACCCCTGGCCACCGCACTGCCTCTTCCAACCTGCCCTGCTGCTGCACTTGCCTCCCCCTCTGAAGACCTGTCCTCAGTAGGCTTAGCAAACCAGGTGGGGTCAGTCACCTCATCATCCTGCTGCTCTTCCTCCGAATCCTCTGTGCGCTCCTCCCTCGGACTTACTGCAATTACTACTACCTGAGTGATAGACAACTGTGTCTCATCGTCATCGTCCTCCTCACCCACTGAAAGCTCTTGAGACAGTTGCCGGAATTCCCCAGCCTCATCCCCCGGACCCCGGGAACTTTCCAAAGGTTGGGCATCGGTCACGACAAACTCCTCCGGTGGGAGAGGAACCATTGCTGCCCATTCTGGGCAGGGGCCCGAGAACAGTTCCTGGGAGTCTGCCTGCTCCTCAGAATGTGTCATTGTAATGGAGTGAGGAGGCTGGGAGGAAGGAGGAGCAGCAGCCAGAGGATTCAGAGTTGCAGCAGTGGACGGCGTAGAACTCTGGGTGGTCGATAGATTGCTGGATGCACTTTCTGCCATCCACGACAGGACCTGCTCACACTGCTCATTTTCTAATAAAGGTCTACCTCGTGGACCCATTAATTGTGAGATTAATCTGGGGACGCCAGAAACGTGCCTCTCTCCTAATCCCGCAGCAGTCGGCTGCGATACACCTGGACCAGGAGCTCGGCCTGCGCCCACACCCTGACTTGGGCCTCCGCGTCCTGGCCCGCGTCCACGTCCTCTAGGCCTACCCCTACCCCTCAGCATGGTGTATTACCAGTAGTGCAGAAACAGAACGCTGTAATTAAATGTGCCGCTTATTGGCCTGTGGTTGGAGGCTGACTTCGCTTACGGAACGCACAGCAGAGCCAGGAAAGAATTTTGCGCAAGCCTGTAGTGAGACGTAGGTGCGTATGACTGAGCTAGTGGAATTCACAGCGCAGAAGCAGTCAAGTGGCCAAAGGCCACTAGTAGGCCTTAAGTATTTTGCTTCTATTTTTTTAAAGGCTGAGCTGAGACAGCAGACAGATACTGTAGGCAGCGTATATATGTTTACTTTTTCCCTCTGGACGGGATGACGGCGGTGATGTAACGGGTAACGCAGAGCCAGGAAAGAATTTTGCGCAAGCCTGCTGTAACACTTAGCTGCGTAATAATTAGGACTACTACTCCCAGCAGAGACGCAGTACACTCAAGACGATCACAGGCAGCCCAAAGATAGTATTTTTCCCAAATTTGTTTGAAAAAGCCCACTGCCTATATAGACAGTATATCTCTTTCCCTGCCTCACCAGTACTGGCCCTATACTATGTACAAGGACTGCAGACTGAGGACGCAATGCTCTGCACGCCCGATATACAAAAAAAAAAGTGCAACACTGCTCATAGCAGCCTCAACAGTACTGCACACGGTCAGATGTGGCCCTAAGAAGGACCGTTGGGGTTCTTGAAGCCTAAAATAACTCCTAACACTCTCCCTATAGCAGCTCCGGCACCAGCAGCACTGTCCCTGATCTCTGTCAGAATGCATCTGTGGCGAGCCGGGGGAGGGGCTGATTTATATACTCGGGTGACACCTGATCTCGCCAGCCACTCACTGCAGGGGGGTGGTATAGGGCTTGAACGTCGCAGGGGGAAGTTGTAATGCCTTCCCTGTCTGAGATGAAAGTGAAAGTAACTCAAACATCGCGTGGTGTCCGTCTCGAGTAACGAGCATCTCAAACACGCTAATACTCGAAAGAGCATCAAGCTCGGACGAGTACGTTCGCTCATCTCTAATCGAGACTCAAGCTTGTAAAAAATTCATTCATGTGAATATACGTTGTGCACGGACAAATGCATGTACGCATACACTTGTGCGAAGGAGCCCGCAACTAGAGCACGCTGCGTTCTTCGTTTTATACACAATAAATACACGCCAGTGTGAATGTAACAAAGAAAATGAATGTATTTTTTGTGAAGCCATTCACCCGTATTCTGCACACATAATACACAATGCAAAGACGTTGGTGTGCGCCCGACCTTAGAAACGGATGAGAAGTATTGCTAGCTTCTTATAAACAAATCTCATGTAAATCATGAAGGATAACAGGCTGAAGCTACGAATTGCGTATGGTTGCGTACGCGTATCGTCTGCGTGGAAGAACGAACACAAGCAGGGAATGGCATCAGAAAGCAGTCCAACCCCTGGAAACCTCCTTTTATCGTCCAGACGGCGTTCTCTTGTGCCGCTGTGGTGAGATGTTCTCAGAGCCTTCAGGACAGGATGCGGCGCTCTTGGCTCGGCTGCTTTATATTTACCGTATATTCCGGCATATAAGGCGACTGAGCATATAAGACGACCCCCAAACTGTTGCCTTATACGCTGGGAATACAGTGTAGAAAAAAAAATACTCACCTCCGACGAAGTTCTGCGGTGCTGCTGCAGGCTGTCGCTCCCTCCTCCACGCCGACAGAGCATTGCTTTCTGGATGCGGGGCTTGAAATACCCGCCTCCAGAAAGCTAATGCTGTGATTGGCTAACTCAGGCGGCGTCAGCCAATAAAAGCTGGCGCTGCGTTAGCCAATCAGAGCCATTCAATATTGTCATGTCAACGATAGAGGTCATATGTTGTGATAAGCCCCGCCCCCTGACCACACTCCTCTGTCACGCTCGACCCTGAGAAAATCTGGTCACCGTAGAGTAGGACAACTGAGAAGGTGCTGGCCGCTACTGCAGAGCATCTTGAGGTTGCATATGATAGTCTCCAGATGTTGTACATTCGCTGTCAGCTGCCCATCTGAGTCTAGCCTCTTCCAGCAGCGCTGGCCGGTTCTGGATGACACTCAGGGAGAGGAGGGCCATGACCTGGGGTAGCATGAAGCAATCCCCTGCCCTGCGCCGTGCGATGAGGGCTGGCAACTCCTCACTCACTAAACCCTCCGCCGCATGGGAAGCCGCGGTGCAGAGTGCCGAGGTCGCCAGGGACAGTACTGTCCTCAATGCAATTCCTCTGAGGGGCTGCAGTCGGTGACAGAGTGCTGAGGCCGGCTGCCGAGGACACTCACCGTATGCATATCAGCACAGCATGCCGTTCAGCACATAGCTCGCAGGGCACAGGACCTGAGATCGCAGGCGGCCGGCTCCTGTCACAGCCGAACAATGATTACAGCCTGCTGGGCACACTGTTAGTCCACAGCTGATGGGAGTTCACAGCGGAAAACCCTGAGCACAGCCACTGCTGAAGCCTCCCAGCCGCAGCAGATCCATCGCCTTAGCCGGGACACTGACAGCGGGGTGGTAAGTGGAACAGACCCTAATCGTAATCCTAACCCTAACCCTCATCCTAACCCTACACCTTCAGCCCTAACCATAACACCGTGGCCATGGCAAGATGCCACCCTAGCCAATCAGGAGCTTGGGGGCGTTAACTGGGCAGATACTGTCTGTTGCTAGGTCTCCACCCATCATTCTGGTGGAGACAAGATTCAACAGTACCGACTGAGATTAGGGGGAGGCCCTAAAACTACTGGGAGACCAGTCCAAGGAGGACATGCCACCTGGTCCAGAACCATATCTTAGACATTATGCCTAAAGTTTGCTGAACTCTAAGGGCTCCGGCACACTGCTGGATGTTTGCTGCGGAATCGGCTGCGGGCATCCGCACTTCGAATCCGCAGCAAATACCTCCCATAGCATGCTATGGGAAATTGATTCTTCCTCCATACTTGCGGAAACCAATTGCGGTTTCTGCAAGCGGAGAAGAAATCTCAGCATGCTCCATTTTTCCGCAGATGGAGCATGAAGTCAATGGAAGCCGTCCGATCCGCGGCTCTTCCACAAAATCCGCAGGAAAAACAGGGGTCTCAAAATAAATCAGTAATGGACATGTCTGATGGCGAGCCATGCAGACCGTCCGCAGTACAGATGAAACTCTAAGCCAGCAGGTATATGCAGATGCGCTGCTGGCAGGGGCGGATTTTGCTTCGGGATTCCGCATGCAGAATTCGGCCTTGCCGTGTGCAGGAGGCCTTAGGGTATGTTCACACAGAGGTCTTTATCTCATAAAAAAACAATCAAAATCCATGAGTTTTTGGCACGGACCTGCATACGGAATTTGCCCTATCAATGGTCAAAATTCACATGTGGAATTCTGGCGTCAAAAATCATGTCGCTCCTTGATGTAGAAACGCATGGAAACAGGATTTTCCATGTCAGAGTTCCACACATGTATTTACCCCATTGACAGGGCAAATTCCACACATGGATACGCGCCAAAAAATGCAGCAAAAAGCCACAGATTTTGACTGTGTTTTGGAAGCAGAATTCGCCGCAAAATACCGTTAACAATACCCTTGGACCTCATGCACACAGCACATGCAATTTTGGTGCGTGAAAGTTGCACTAGTTTTACGTGTGTACATTTTTGGCACAAATGGGGGGGGTTGTTTTTTATGTGCATGTTGCATCTGTATTCACTGCGTCTTTTCAACCACGCAAGAAGGCCTAATTGATGTCACTATTTTTTTTTTTACCAACTGTGTCCTGCCAATATATGTAAAAACGCAACATTTTTTTGGGATCCTGTAGACTTTAATGGGTGATTTTGATCCGTGATATGGACCAAAATAGAACTGTCTCATCCGTGCGGCTCACAAGCACCACGCTCAGCACGGAGTGATATCCACAACTGCAGTAGTAGATAGATTAATGCGCTGCAGAACAGTGCGCACCACAACTGAAATACGTAGCCCAGATGTAAAGCCCGTGCGACACCAGAGTATGGCGGTAGGGCAACAGTATGAGGATCAGTAGCACCACTCCAGGGGGGAAAGAAGCCTAGCCCTAACCTAGCAGGGAGGTGACAGGTCCCTGCCGAAAGCGGAGACATCGCCTCGATAAAAGGCGGCCCCATGGTCTTCTTTCTGGGCCCTGATTGTTCCTATAGGAACCCCTGCAGAGAAGAACTGACACCACAAATCAAAACAGAAATGAACAGCAGGAAAACAACTGAAAAGGAACCCGCAGCAACTTATCTGCGAGTCGCAAGATACCCAGCACGGAAGAGCTCCAAACTCAAAGGACTCCACCATGGAACGGAATAAGCAGCACTGATTACCAGGAGGGGTGAGAATATATAGCCCCTCTGCACCTGAAAACTGGCAGAGTAAATAGAAAAACACACCTCCACTCTACTCCCAGGCATGACTAATCCAGCATGCATCCATGCAGCAAAGGCAAACAGCACCAGCAGAACTCTGCACGTGGTGCATTAGCCCTTGACCTGCTTAACAAAGCAACAGGTCTTTACCTGTGTTGAGGCCACCATGCCATGACGTTGTCACAACTGACATGCTGCAACAAGGACTTGCTGTAAGTTTTTTCACACAACCAGACGATGTTTAGAAAAACCGCCCATCTGAATACCCCAATGTAAATCAATGGGTTTATGCTATCAGTATTACCACTGTAAAAAATACGAACAGAAAATACACCCATGTCACTGTGCCCTTATTTGTGGGAGTTATGTAAATAAAAATTCTGCTTATGTTAACCCCTTAATGACACATTACGTAGAGTTACATTATGTGCATTCAGAGTTGGTATGGAGGAGGATCGGGAGCTGATCCCGCTCTATACAGCTGACACACGCTGGCCACAGCTGTGATCAGTTTTAATGCTGGTCATGGCCGTTAACCTTGTACATGCCATTGTCAGATCAGACAACAGCATTTACATTCCATGATTGGTTTTTTGGGGTCCCAAAGTGGTGAGGTGTCATTCGGTTGACATGGCAGCCTGGGGCCTTTGAAGTCATGCATGTGGTGTGGCTTGATAGATTGTCTGTCAGATCGTGATATAATGTAATATTATTGTGCAGTGACTGAGGCACAAGGCACACCACTGAGGAGATGGCGGGGTAGCTGTTTAGGATTGTCACGGAGGCACTACCAACTCCTCCTCTGAGAGACACGTGTGACCCTTGGCCAAGGCCCTGACAGGCCTCTCCAGGTCTGGAGAGTCTGCAATTCCAAATGTTTGGATATATTCTTCGGCGTCTCAGTTGAAACAGTTGAAGGGGTGGGTTGAATGGCACATTAGTTTCTAAAATGACATTGTTCCCCACCACCACCTCCCTATAACGGTATATGAGAGAGGAATGAAAGGAGGAAAAAAGGGACTAGATCCAACAATGGTTTTAATAAATTTTATAGAGTAAATTCAAGACAGATTTACTATATATCCCCTATGGAGCGACCCTAAATTGCCAGAGTTTTTCTTAGGTTGGAGGGATTTTCACCATGAAAAAAGTGTAATCTTTTTGTAATCTTATTTTTTTAATAGTTTTGCACAATTTAGAGAGCTTAATGATGTTCCCCATAGTTATTTTTTCCAGTTCCTTCAGGTATGACATGCATTTGCTGCCCAGGCCCAATCAGTAACAATGTTTATGGGTTAATACCCCTTTGGTGAATTTTCTTGGGTGTTCTGGAGCTTTGAAGGGTGTAATATATTATTTATATAGACAGATGCTTTCTTACTTTTTACAGCAATTCCCAGTAAGGTAAAAGAAAAATGGGGAACAAGATTTTGTCCATATTAGTGAAGATAAATGGGTCTCAGTGATGTGTATGATTTCAATGATATCTTTATAAAGCAATTGTATTTAGTGCATAGCACTCCATTAACGTTGTTTAACATGGGTATTAGGTTAAACTCAGGTGTCTGAGGTGTTACATGGAAGGTTGCAGCACATGGTCTGATATTACTCTTCATTCCAGAACTTGTATATTGGGTATTGCTGATGTCTTTGATTGGTGCACTCTTCTGGGAATTCAGAGATCGTTGTATCAGGTGCGGAAGCTGATTACTGCCCATTAAATGCAGCCCGTCCCCCACCGTAGAAAATTTTGTTGCAAAGATAAGAGAGGTTATCCTTGGGAAGGGGGATGTATTCCGAAATAGTCTGTTTAACTAAGTTTAAAAAAAATTGGGGAAGATGATCTAATGAATATAATAGTTCACATAGATATTGAGGTTGAAGTATTGTAGGTAGATGGTAGATGGGATTTAAAGAGGGTGATGGAGAGAAATGAGAAGATGAAGAAGAGTTTGTTTTTTTTCTTTGTATCGTAGAATCATAGAATGGTAGAGTTGGAAGGGTCCTCCAGGGTCATCTGGTCCAACCTCCTGCTCAGTGCAGGATCACTAAATCATCCCAGACAGATATTTGTCCAGCCTTTGTTTGAACACTTCCATTAAAGGAGAACTCCCCACCTCCCGTGGTAACCTGTTCCACTCCTTGACCACCCTCACTGTCAGAAAGTTTTTTCTAATATCTAATCTGTGTCTCCTCCCTCTCAGTTTCATCCCATTGTTTCTTGTCTTTCCTTGTACAGATGAGAATAGGGCTGATCCCTCTGTACTGTGACAGCCCTTCAGATATTTGTAGACAGCTATTAAGTCTCCTGTCAGCCTTCTCTTCTGCTAAACATTCCTAGATCCTTTACCCGTTCCTCATAGGACATGATTTGCAGACCGCTCACCATCTTGGTAACTCTTCTCTGAACTTGCTCCAGTTTGTCTATGTGTTTTTTAACGTGGGGTGCCCAGAACTGGACACAGTATTCCAGATGAGGTCTGACTATGGAAGAGTAGAGGGGATAATGACCTCACATGATCTAGACTCTATGCTTCTCTTAATACATCCCAGAATTGTGTTTGTCTTTTTGGCTGCTGCATCACATTGTTTTTCTAGATCTTTTTGAATACTCTCTCTCTTCCTTAGTGTTAGTTAATCCTCCTATCTTTGTGTCGTCTGCAAATTTGATCAGTTTCCCATCAATTCCCTCCTCCAGATCATTTATAACAATGCTGACCAACACTGGGCCTAGGACAGAGCCTTGTGGTTCCCACTTGATACATTCTTCCACTTGGATGTGGAGCCATTTATGACCATTCTTTGAGTACGATCACTCAGCCAGCTCTGAATCCACCTAACAGTTGCCTTGTTAATCCCATATTTGGTCATTTCAATAAGTTTAGTGTGAGATACTTTGTAAAATGCTTTACTGAGGTCAAGATAAACTATATCCACCGCATTTCACTGATCAACCCAGTCAGTGATACTATCATAGAAGGAAATTAGATTAGTCTGGCATGACTTGTTTGTTACAAACCCATGCTGGCTCTGGTTAATTCCTACATTCTCATCCAAGTACTTGCATACATGCTGTAATTTGTTCAAAGATCTTAACCGGTACAAAAGTCAGGCTCACAGGCCTGTTGTTTCCTGGATCCACCTTCTTCCCTTTTTTGAAGATAGCGACATTTGCCCATTTCCAATCTTCTGAGACTTCTCCTGTTCTCCAGGAATTTTCAAAGATTATGGCCAGTGGTTCAGCTATTACCTCTGCTGCTTCCTTTTAGTATCCTAGGATGTAATTCATTGGAACCTTGAGACTTGGATTCATGTAAGTTAGCTAAGTCTTCCTTCACCATCTCTCTGCTTACTGATAGCCTGCAGTCTTTTATTCCCCCAAAAGCACAGGGAAGATCAGTTGATATTCCATCTACTTTCTGAGAGAAAACAGATACAAAATAGAAATTTAAAAGTTTGTGCTTCTCAACATCGCTCTTTAACCAATTCACCATTTTTATCTTGTAAGCATCTTTAACTTTTCTTTTGCTTTTGACGTCCAAAATCCTTTTTTATTGCTTTTGGCCTCTGTTGCAAGCCTCAATTCATTATTAGCTTTAGCTTTTGGTGATTATGATTTGTTTAAATATAGTTATGATTAATTATAGTGTTTCGGTGGGGTAAAATGTTTTATCTATGTTTTGCTTATGCATATATAAATGTGTAGAAATTACGTGGTAATTGCATTGAAAAATTTTTCTTGAATAAAAATGATCTGATGAAAAAAAACAACAAAAAAAAAATAGGCAAGGTTTACAGCAGGTAGCAGGGAAATAATGAAGTCCAGTAGCATAGCTGAGGTCAGGAACAGAAGCCAGAAAAATCAGAGGTGAAAACCAGAGAATGAACTAACAGGGTCTTTTTCAAAGTGAGAACAGAGCCAATTGCTTAGGCATCCGCCCTGGGGTGTGGATGCCAAATATATCACGTGCTGTGACGGGATTGGAGGGGGACAATGGATTGTATGCTGGCCCTTTAAGAGAGTGGTTGGGAGTGTGCACGAGCATTATAGGCAGACACCAGAGAACTGGTAGTGCAGTGTGCAGTGTGTGGGTGACAGTGGCACCCAATCACAGCCCCAGCAGCAGGGGAACGGAATGCACAGCGGCAGGGGCGCCATTACAAAAATTAGCGATTGCAACCAGAATGATCTCTTGTAAGTTGAAATATAACTCCGTTTTAACTGACCAATGACTTGTCATCCTCATCTTTAAAGGGAAACTGTCACCTACTTTTAGCCCTATAACCTAAGTTTCTGGGCTGAAAGTAGGTGACCCGTGGAGGTCAGGGATGTAAATGTTAGGGCTCCTACCCACTTGCGAGGGCGATAGTGCGTTTTTAAAATCACTGCGATATTGCAGTTGCCAACTTGTGATTTTTGTGCGATAGCGCTGCGATTTTTCTCCCACTAAACTCGCATTGCAAAGCTCTATGTATTGTGACTGTCCTGCGTTTTTTTATCGCAGCGTTTTTGACACTTTAAACTAAATTATGCTCAAAGGATCGCAACGCATTCGTGCGTGCGATTGTGCGATGCGTTTTTACGGCACCCATTGACTTGCATGGGGAAGGGAAAAATCGGACATCGCACTAATATAGGGCAGTCGCAATCGATAAAAAATCGCACCCGCGCTGCGCAAAAAAATCGCAAATGCGCATAGCCACATTAGAACTCATTTGTTTCAAACTAGAAAGTTTTAGCACTCAATTGCAGACCTAAAAAAACTCAAAACGCTAACGCAAGTGGGTGGGAGCCTTTATACTTGCCTTCCCCATCATATCCCCGGTGTCAGCACTGGAAGCTGCTGCTCAATGCATTGTAAGCAGTTCCCCTATTATGATGTTGGAATAGGCGGACTACTAAGCATGCTGCTCAATGCATTGAGTAGCAGTTTTTCGCACTTACACTGGAAAAATAACGGGAGAGGTAAGTATAGCACCTACTTTCAGCCTGTAAGCTTAGCTCATAGGACTAATAGGTGACAAATTCCATTTAAAGAAGTTGGTTGTGTTTGAAACTTGCTTTGTCAAGCAACAATCTATCCTGAACGAATGTTCCTAGAAAGATCATGCATGAAAGATCATGCCAGGAGTCATTAAACATGGATGGCCAACTGAAACCGCCAATATGGACTACAATGTATATGCCTGCATCTGTGGAACGATCAGTGACCCGGCTGCTCAACCATCATCAACCTACTTTAACCATCATCAACCTACTTCAACCATCATCAACCTACTTCAACCATCGTCAACCTACTTCAACCATCGTCAACCTACTTCAACCATCATCAACCTACTTCAACCATCGTCAACCTACTTCCATCTTGCTGACCTAGAGGTTCGTCATGCATTAACTTATAAATACTTTATATTCTCCTTTGTCTTACATTTGTGTGATGGGTTTGTGTTTAGATAATTGGGTTTATAACTTCACAATGTTGGATGAGGTTTAAAGACTATGAATCTGCAACATCACTTGTATTCGTTAAACTGGACTTTTGGTTTAGGCCAAAATCACACAGCATAGGATTGATACAAAAGTAGATACAAAGATGAGAATTACAAGCGAAGAACAAAACCGTATCTATACTGTGTCCCTGTCAAATGGCGTTTGTGTAAGGCCCTCTGCACACAGGCGGAAATTCTGCAGCAGGATTTCCCGCAGAACTTCTGCCCGTGCCCGCTGCCACAGGATTGAATTGCAAAACGCAATCCTATGCACACAGCTGTGATTTGGCTCCGTTCTGCGAAAGCGACGACTGGGCGGCAGCCAACGCATAGCCAGGAAGATGCCAGGAGCGGGTGAGCGGCAGGCCTCTGCAGGGTCACGGGTCCGCTCCTGCTGCAAGAATTCTTTCAGCGGGATCTGACCCGGCCATCTGCAGGCGGCCTAAGACAGCACTTTCTACTTTACCTCTAAGAGAGAATACCTCCCTAAAGTGTAAAGCATATTTAATCCATGTATGAAATCTGAAGCCTACAGATGTAAAGTATAGAGCCATTGCTATAGGTGCTGTATTTAAAATGACTGTGTGCAGAAGATCTTAGGATAATTACTTTACCGCTATTTGTTTTTATTATTATTCACTAGCTTGAGAACAGCCGTAAATATTAATTTCTATTTAAGAAGAGAAGCACTAACAGTTAAAGGGGTTGTGCCAAGATATAACGTTATCCCCTTTCCACAGGGGGTAATGTTATGATTGGTGGGGGTCCAACCTCTGAGACCTCCATTAACCCCAAGAATGGAGATCCTGAAGGTCACCTCATGAATGGAGCAGAGGTCGCGCATGTTGCTGCCACTCCATTAATTTCAGTGATTCCTCTACCTTGAATGCAAGTTAAAGGAGCTATCCCAGGATTTAAATTCCTTACTGTGACCTGCCGTGTTGGACCAGCCACTTCCGGCTGCGTTCCGACAAGGCCGTCATGTGGTACTGCAGGAGGCCGGTGTTAATGACGTCAGAGGTGAATTACAGCCTGTTGGCTCATTATAACAACTAAGCAAGCGTCTCTTTTTAGCACTGCATCGGCCATGATAGAAAGAAGGGCTTGCTTAAAGGGGTTGTCCCGCGGCAGCAAGTGGGTCTATACACTTCTGTATGGCCATATTAATGCACTTTGTAATGTACATTGTGCATTAATTATGAGCCATACAGAAGTTATTCACTTACCTGTTCCGTTGCTGGCGTCCCCGTCTCCATGGTTGCCGTCTAATTTTCGCCTTCTAATGGCCAAATTAGATGCGCTTGCGCAGTCCGGGTCTTCTGCTTTTCTCAATGGGGCTCCGTGTAGCTCTGTGTAGCTCCGCCCCATCACGTGCCGATTCCAGCCAATCAGGAGGCTGGAATCGGCAATGGACTGCACAGAAGCCCTGCGGTCCACCGAGGGAGAAGATGCCGGCGGCCATCTTCACCGGGTAAGTAAGAAGTCACCGGAGCGCGGGGATTCAGGTAAGCGCTGTCCGGTGTTCTTTTTTAACCCCTGCATCGGGGTTGTCTCGCGCCGAACGGGGGGGGGGGGGGTTGAAAAAAAAAAAACCCGTTTCGGCGCGGGACAACCCCTTTAATTATAATGAGTCAACAACCCATCCCTCACCTATGATGTCACCAACCCCAGCTGCCCACAATACCACGTGATGCCTTTTCGGAATCCAGCCGGAAGTGACTGGTCCAACACGGCAGGTCACAGTAAGAAATTGAAATCCTGGATAACCCCTTTAAGGACCCAAGCATAACTCTCATGAGAAGCCCAGGAACCCAAACAGGAAACAACTGTGCACACGTACATCTTTTCAAGAGTTGACCTAGCAGTGTAGATATGTGTACATGCACCAAGGTAAAGCACTGATTGTGTTTCTGTCAGGTCATCAATATGCAGTCAGATGTTGTGAATCATAATAATTCTTGACTTGTCTTTTGCATTTAGTTCTGATGTTGCAATGTGGTCCCTGATCTGCAGAGCCTTCAGCCTAATTTAGCAGAGAAAGGATTTGTTTGAAGGGCTGACTCAAAGGGAAAGATTTGCAAAGCAGTGAAAAATAGAGTTATTGTGATAGGCAATTAAACACTCTCACTAAACCAGAGGTTTTCTTTTAAGAACTATATTGGAAAACTGGACAGAAAATTATTTCCTTAAAGTGGAACTAAAGTTAAAAAGGAATGGTATGCTGCAGAGAATGTTTATCTCTTTTGCCCTTGAATGTCAGAATGCATCAGTTTAATCAGAAAATCATTTGGGTGAATAACCTGCCCTGTCAACAGCAATGACTGTCGCAGAAAACTTTCTGACACCTGTGAAAGTTACCAATCTTTGCTTCCACTTCATACAGTACAGCTCTCTTACGAATGAAGAGAATGCGCGCACAACAAGTTAAAATGTCTACGTTGGCCTCGAACCAGAGAGTCAAAAAAGAATGTATTAAAGGAGATGTCTCGAGGAAGCAGTTAAATTTTTTTTTTGCCCAGTCCCCCCCATTAAACATACATTACTAATTACCCCTGTAAATGACATTTCTAGCTGGTTTGTACTTACCGTTCCAGCGTTTCAGCAACTTATAAAAGTTTCCTCAAGATGGCCGCCGGCTCTTTCCCCGTCGCTCGCTGCAGCCCGACGTGCGCGCTCCCGAGACGCCGCCAGCTGTGTCTCCATGGCAACCGGACGCATTGCAGCCGCCGACCAGACGCCCCGCAGCCGCCGACCAGACGCCCACCGCCAGGCAGCAGGTAACCGGCGCTAGCCCCCGGCTCCCCAGCGCTAGACCCTCAGCCCAGGTGAAGGCCCCGGAGCCCAGCGCTAGGTTCCGGAGCCCAGCGCTAGTTCCCCCGGCCTAGCGGCAGCCCCCCCCGGCCTGGCGGCAGCCCCCCCATCGCAGCGGCAGCCCCCCCGGCCTAGCGACAGCCCCCCCATCGCAGCGACAGCCCCCCCCCCGGCCTAGCGCTAGTTCCCCCATCACAGCGGCAGCGCCCCCCGGCCTAGCGACAGCCCCCCCATCACAGCGGCAGCCCCCCCATTGCAGCGACAGCCCCCCCGGCCTAGCGCTAGTTCCCCCATCACAGCGGCAGCCCCCCCGGCGCAGCGACAGCCCCCCCGGCGCAGCGGCAGCCCCCCCCCGGCGCAGCGGCAGCCCCCCCCCCCGACAAATCACTTACCTGGGAGGCTTCTCGGGGCTGCTGGGCTGGGCTGGGCTTCTCCGCTGGGCAGCTCCAGTTTCTGCACCTTCCTCTAACAGAGGAAGGTACAGAATGGCCGCTGCAGCGCGCTCCCGAGCAGTGACAGCTCATCTGCGCATGCGCAGAAGAGCTGTAGCGGGGAGCACACTGAAGCGGCTCGTGCTGAATGGAGAAGACCGGACTGCGCAAGCGCGTCTAAAAAAGCAAGCTGCCGGCGAATTTAGACGGAACCATGGAGACGAGGACGCTAGCAACGGAGCAGGTAAGTGAATAACTTCTGTATGGCTCATATTTAATGCACAATGTACATTACAAAGTGCATTAATATGGCCATACGGAAGTGTATAGACCCACTTGGTTTCGCGAGACCACCCCTTTAAAGGTCTGGTAGAAGTACAAGGCCAGTGAGTCACTAGGTTTAACGATAGCTGAGCAGAAATACAGAACACGTTGTTTCTTTTATGTTACTTTATCCCTTATCAGTTTACATCAGACCTTCATGGGATCTATTATGCTCACGGATCTGTGCAGAGGATCTTCTCAGACTAAGAGGTCTCTTTTAAGCTAAAGGTAAATTCCAAGAAACCTCAGTTCAACAATGTGAATAATTAAATCTATGACTCTTCTTAAAAGACCCAAGAATGGAGAGATCCTAAGAAGAGCAAAAAGTGGACATAATAAAGACTTGCTATGCTCACCACCACCAGGATACTATATACTATCCTAGCAAAAGTATTTGGACACCCTTATCAGTACAATAGTTTGTGTTTAAGTTAGCATGTCATGTGTATTAAACCATGCTACATAAGATGCAGACCCTCGGAGGTTTCAACCATAGTTTGTAATAGGAACTGCATGTCATTGGATATGAGTTATGCCACTCCACACAAGCCATGCATCATGAAGCTCAATGCATCGGGCCGCCTACAATAAGGCAAGAACCATCGTCAATGGACAGTTGAGCAATGGAAGAACATTCCATGGAGCGACAAATTACACTACTCCATCTCTAAAGCAGATGGAGGAGACCTGGCGGACACCTTTTGTCCCTACAGTTACGTATGGTAGAGGCTCTATCATGGTCTGGGGATGTTTTACGTGACATGGTCTCAGTCAGTTGAGTGTAGTGTCAAGAGCCTTGAACAGAGAGGTGCTGCTGACAATGTGGCAACACTCTGGAAATGATCAGCAATACTTCCAAAAAAAGTGTGCCTTGTCACAAATCCAACATTGCACTGGCCTACACAGAGTCCTCATTAAAAGCTACTGAACAACTTTGGGATGAACTGGAACATTGCGTCTGAAAATATGAACAGTGTCCATCTTCTTTGAGAAGACTCACCAGATGTTTGCAGGATGAATGGAGGGAAATACCAGCTGAAGTGTATCAGATGTTAGTAGAAAGTATGCCACGGAGAGTATCTGATTTTATTAGAGCCAAAGAAAGTCCCACTAAATATTAACATATGAAATAAATACTACTTTTCACTCTTGCTCAGGCGTCCAATTATTTTTGCTAGGAGAGTATAATGTTTTAAGTGGCTGTGGCCTTTAAAATGTAGAGGGTGTTGCTGACTGGGCTGTAGGCCGGAGTGACTCCGTATCCACTAGGGAAGCCTTTGGGACTGACGGCTGCTTGCATGCTGGTAAGTTGGAGCTAGTTTCCTAAACTGTGCTGGAACATTATGGGAGGCCAAGGGCTGCGGGGATGTTGTCTGTATGGGAATAGTTGTCACACATCCTTGCTGTGCAAACTTGAATGGTTTATTAACAACTTTTACTTTCTGGACGGTCCGGCTGTACAGTTTCTTAGTCTCCACAGTTTTACTGTGGCCCGGCTAATAATATTAAAGACCTATTGGTTACCTATCGATGCCTCGCAGCCTTGTTGATGCCATGTCCTTGGCCATCAGAGTTGGCCGTCAGATTAGAGAAAGGCAAAGTGAGCTGTCCGCGATTTCATCTTTCATGCCTACTGGTGGATAGGAACCCATTCAACTGGGTTCATTAGTTGGCAACATAAGGAGGGGGGGGGGAGTTGCAGTCTAAAGGGCGGTGCTTTGAATCATAATTGTCCTGGTCGTCATCCTTGGCCTGAAGAATTAGGGGGCCTGAAGGTGGGAGGCATAGTCCCTCAAGGGCCACTGATTGTTTGCATGGCATCCTCCAGGCTGGTTCTATCCTCTGAGATCCTTCTCAAGGGAAATGGCAACCCAATCATAGTTTTTCTTGATTGTGGAGCTGGTATTAACCTCATCCATTATGAGACGGTCAAATGCTTGGGGTTGAAGGTAAAATCTCTGGATCCACCCAATCCTGTGTCCACCATTGATGCCTCTACATTATTACAGAAGTGCTTGTGATTTTGTGTCCTGAATATAAGTTTAAAGATCAGATTTTTCCATACCGAGTTCATCACTTTATATGTCATGGAATCCCTTCCAACGCAGGTAGTCTTAGGTTTACTGTGGTTGTGTTTGCATAATCCTGTGGTGGATTGGCAGAAGGGAGACATCTTTCATCGTAGTCCATACTGTAATTCCGTTTATATCTCTGTAAGGGTGTCTTCAGTGCAAGTTGGGGAGTTACCGGAATATATTGCTGATTTCACTGATGTTTTCGCTCCGGAGGGGGTAGATAGGTTACCGGCTCACAGGAAGGGGGATTGCACTATTGAACTTGTTCCAGACTGTAAACTTCTAAAAAGCTGTATGTTCAATCTAACTTCGCCCGAGAGACAATCTATGAAAGTTTATATCCGGGACAGTTTGAAAAAGGGGCACATATGTCCCTCAAATTCCCCACTGGCTGCGAGGTTTTTCTTTGTCAACAAAAAAGATGGGGGTTTGCGGCCTTGCATGGATTTCAGAGAGCTAAACAAAATCACCAAACATAATCCGTACCCATTGCCTCTCATTCCCGATCTGTTTTCACAGTTCAATGCGCCAACTGGTTTTCAAAGTTGGATTTATGTGTGGCATATAATTTGATTAGGCTTAAAGAGGCTTTAACACCCCTGAAGGGCATTAGGAGAACTTGGTGATGCCATTTGGTTTAACAAATGCTACTGCAGTTTTCTAGTCTTTTTTTCTAGTTCCACTATAAATTTATTGTCCGCTTTGTTCTGGTATACCTCGACGATATTCTTATCTTTTTGTCGGATTTTGATTCACTTTTTTCTCATGTTCGTCAGGTCCTCCAGATATTGCGCAATAATAATTTGTATTCTAAAAAGGAAGAGTGTGTTTGTTTTTTCTGTACAAAAGATCATATTTCTGGGACACATTATTACCCCGAGTGGGTTCAAGATAGATCCAGAGGAGGTCCGGCTCACAGATTGGGTGCTACCAGAGAATGTGAAGGCGCTTCAGAGGTTTCTGAGGTTCGAATGGTGGTCAAACCTTTGATGGATATGACAAAGAAAGGTTGCTTCCTTCCAAATGCTCCCCAAGGGAATTACAATCTTTTCATGCTCTGAAGAGATGTTTTGTGACGACTCTGGTTCTGGTGCAACCAGACTCATCCAGACCATTCGTGGTGCATGTTGATGCCTCAGAAGTTGGGGTTGGGGCAGTGCTGTCACAGGGAACAAGTACACTGCAAGATCTTCATTCTTGTGCGTTTTTCTCATGTAAATTTTCTACCTCTGAGCAAACTAATGATATTGGTAATAGAAAGCGGTTGGCAATTAAATGGGCTTTTGAGGAGTCTTGGAAGGGTCACGGCATAAGGTGACATTTTTTTACGGACCACAAGAACCTGATCTACTTAGAGTCAGCCAAAAGACTTAACCCAAGACAGGCACGGTGGTCACTGTTTTTTTGGCACTGCAACCTTATGGTTACATATCTTCCTGGCAGTAAAAATGTTAAGGCTGATGTGCTTTCCAGGAGCTTTGTTCCGGTGGTCTCAGATGAGCCTCCTGTGCCCATTCTTTCTGATGGGGTTGTAGTGTCAGCAGTTTTACTAGATTTGGATTATCTGATCTGTAAGGTACAGGATTTAGCCTCAGTGAGCCTTCGGATGGAAAGCTTTTGGTCCCTACTCATTTGAGGCTGCAGGTACTCTCTGAACTTCATAGTTCTGTGTTAGCTGATCATCCAGGGATTAATAATACCCGAAAATTACAAGAACTTTTTGGTGGCTGTTATTACGACGAGATGCTGCCCCTGCCAGGAGGTTGATGCCTTTGCCTATACCAGTGAGACCTTGGACTCATTTGTCTATGGACTTCATTACAGATTTGCCGCTTTCATAGGGTAATACTGTCATCTGGGTTGTGGTTGATCGTTTTAGTAAGATGTGTTATTTTGTGGCTCTTCCCGGTCTTCCCAATACTAAAGCCTTGTCCAGATTGCTCATTACTCATAGTGTGAGACTGCAGTGTAGCCAGCAAATATTGTCTCCTATCGTGAAGTCCAGTTTGTTTCCAGGTTCTGGCGTTTTGTTTGCTCTCGGTTGGGAATTCAGCTCTCATTTTCCTCAGCATATTACCCAGAGACTAATGGACAAACTGAGCGATGTAACCGGAGTCTGGAACAATACTTGAACAATAGGTGAAGCATGCTTAGCCGCACCAGAGGCTAATTGTCAGGCTATTAAGTGTGTCCAAGGCTGGACAGAATTACTGCTGAATCTTCAGTCTAGCTCTGCTGTGGTCTCAGTCAGAGCTCTCTTCTGGATCATTTACTTGCCTGCTGCACCTAAGCTAAGTTTGTGTTTATTTTCTATTTGTGCTATTTGTTTCCCCTGTTCCACATAGGGTTACTAAGGGCCGAGGTACGAGGTGAGGTACGCCCCTGTCAAGGCGAATTGCTTGCGTTTAGGCAGGTCCCCCGTCCCTGAGGTTATTTTTATAGGGAAAGAGTTCCCATATTTTAGTTTGTTTTTAGCATTCAATTAAAAATATCTCCAATACTTGTTGTTAAAGTGCAGTGGGATTTTTCCAATCTTGCGATCAGAGCTGATTTCCTCTCTTCTCTTCGTTTTTCTGCTCGCACAAATTTCAAGTCCTCTCCTCCCATCAGCCAGGACGTCCCTTTTGTCTCTGGAGTAACAAGAACGCCCTGTCTGCTTCAGCAGTTTTGATGAGTGCATCCTGATGAGCAATATCGAAGAGGCCATCAGGGCTTGACTTGAAGGCTTCCACCCTTTCACTTACAGCTGCTCTTGAAGTTCTGCTAGCATTTTTTTGCAGGTTTCTCCACTGTTCAAAAAGTTTTTCAAGTTTTGCAACAGAATCTTTTAAGTGTCTTGTTGGTATCTTAGATTTCTCCCAGAAAATTAATACTTCTTAGATAGTAAGTCTTGAAGCTTCTTTGACTTGGCGCATATTATGAAACAAACTTTGCAACACTTGAAAGTTCTATGGTAACTTACTAACAGTAATTTGATGAGATGCGTAACCGCTCAGAAAAATCTTCTCTTTATGCCTTAAACTCATGCTAGCTGCAGCTTTGGAAGACAAAGGTTCTGAATTCATTTTCACTCAAAGTCAAAACTGAAAAAAAAACAATAAAAAATGTTTACCACTTGAAATTCAAATATTGACTGTGCATCCTGCCATTTGCCACACAAGTCCGCACCCCAAGAGCAGAAGGGAAGATATCTGGTAGGGTTGTTCCCTTTGACCTTTAAAAAAGGGTCACTTCCCTAAGAACAACAAGTAGTCTGTGACAAGGAAAGTAAGGCCTCAACTCACATTCAACATACATTCATTTGGAGACCTGGAATACATAGGGCCCTGAAAATTGCCTAATATCTACAAATCTATGAGCCACACCTGAAAAGTGGTTGGAGTAATATTTGTAAGCAAGAGCATGATCAATAATGGGAGACCATGATCAGTTTCTAGGACAAATAGTTTTCATTTTATAGAAGAACTGTGTTTTGTTTTTTTAACAAAAATGCCCTAAAATCATAACTTTAAGGTCGATGAGGCAAAGATTAATGTTATCCAACTGATCTTAAACTTTGGGAACCTCATTTTTTTTTACCAATTGGCAACTTTTAGGAGCCCCCCCCCCAAAAAAAATATAGCGCATTTATTTCTCCCAACTCCCCCATAAACATGCATGCTCAGCTAAGCGTGCATATTTATTTCAGTAAGGAGGAAAATAAGCTAGACCCCTCTGGCAGCGGCTTATATCCCATGGAAACAAAAGATCAGGCATTGTGAAATACAAAATCTTACTTTCCCTCGACATTTGTCATTGGAGTCAGGAGACCCCTCAAAAGCATTAGGTGGTCTTTTTCTCCCGCTAAAAATGAAGGCTGCTGCCAAGTTTTATCAGATGTTCATAGACATCTAAAGAGAACGAAACCAAATCTAAAATTGTGAGCCATCATAAAATGCCCTCTTAGCCTTTCCTACCTCTGGTAGCAACCGGTCCAGTGAACAGCACTGAGTAGGCTCCCATGTAGGGCAGCAAGTGGTGCCAACTCCATCAACTTCTCTACTTATTAAACTTGCATTTCTGTCCATTCTAAGATACCTTTGGTCTTAAGAGGGTAATAGAAATTGATTTTAAAACTTGTGTGGATATGTTTCAATTATGCACAAAAGAGGGTGAACAACTAATAGATGTCTGACTTCGAAGACCACTGCTGATCCGCTGGTCTTGTTGGGATGACTCAAGTAGGTTTATCTGTGCTGGATCTTCAGAAAGTTTGAGCGATGAATGTTCAGACTCCCATGGTCTTTTCGTACATATCTTTCATGCTTGTGTCACACTTTGATTTCCCTGATTGCTGTAGCATTCAGTAGGGATCCATGACTTATAGAATAACTTTTACCAGGAGTGTCAGGGAACAGGGAGAGCTGTGATGCCTTTGGCCACTTGGACAAAATTACAGTTCATTTTAGAGGGGAGAGAAATAGATATAATTTAAAGGGGTTGTCCCGCGGCAGCAAGTTGGGGTATACACTTCTGTATGGCCATATTAATGCACTTTGTAATGTACATCGTGCATTAATTATGAGCCATACAGAAGTTATAAGAAATTTTTCACTTACCTGTTCCGTTGCTAGCGTCCTCGTTTCCATGGAGCCATCTAATTTTCAGCGTCTAATCGCCAGATTAGACGCGCTTGCGCAGTCCGGGTCTTCTTCTTTTCTGAATGGGGCCGCTCGTGCCGGAGAGCGGCTCCGTGTAGCTCCACCCCGTCACGTGCCGATTCCAGCCAATCAGGAGGCTGGAATCGGCAATGGACCGCACAGAAGCCCTGCGGTCCACCGAGAGAGAAGATCCCGGCGGCCATCTTCAGCAGGTAAGTAAGAAGTCATCGGAGCACGGGGATTCAGGTAAGCACTGTCCGGTTTTCTTTTTTAACCCCTGCATCGGGGTTGTCTCGCGTCGAACGGGGATGGGGGGGGGGGTGGAAAAAAAAAACCCTGTTTCGGCGCGGGACAACCCCTTTAACAAATGAGAGACAGAAAGTAACTCCACGCACATTTCTGCTTCGGTGGGAGCTCCCATTTCTTACAGTCTTTGAAAAGTTGAACTTTAGGACATAAATATGATTATGCGGCGTGCTGATCTTCCTGATAATGATAACAAATGACAGCTGGCTACATTGTGTCTCCATAAGATCATAAGAATCTTCACAACAGCATGAGATGGCCCACAAAATATAGATGTTGGGAACCTTTACATATTCCATATGAAGATGTTTCATTGTAAGAGGATTACTATACATGAATTAAACTGTAAAAGAGCCGTGGTGGACGGTAAGAGGATTATAAAACAGATAAGAGACAAAGGGAATTTCAAAATTAATAAAACATTCATGCAAAATAATGCTATAGTAGTAATGTGATTGTCAGATATACGGGGATCTGAGAATATTTAGCAGATGAACAGTTTTATTGTATACAAAACTAACACCTTCTTAGCTATATGAGATGTAGAGAGAAGTGTTACACCAAAAGAAACCCAGGAGATTAGGAAGCATTAACAACAGCAAATGTTTTTTGGTGCTTTTTGCACAATGCACCGAGGGCCACAAAGTATTAATATATGATAAGTAAAGACAATACCAACAATTTTATTTAACAGCTAAATGAATAATTAGCGGGTTTTGCCCGGAAGCTAAATACAAATCAACAGGGAGCAAGTTCTTCATTCTCATCCACGAGCAAAGTTGGCGATTCACACCAGCCGATTCTTTATAAAGCAGCGCACCGGAAATGTAACTTTCTGTTTAGAAGAAAAACACGCCAGTGGACAAAGTGCAATCAACTCCCAACTGGTTGAAAGGCTCTGTGAGGGTGCTTATTCATGCTCAAACAGCAATGTAATGCATGCATTTAAAGAGGTTGGGCCAAGTTGTAAAGTTATCCCCAGGATAGGGTGTCCCATCTGTATAGACCTGTCAGCATAACCAACACACAGATACTGGGACAAAGGACAGGGAAGAGGCTGCAGGACGTGCAAAGCTAAGGGAACAGAAGAATACTAGGCGAGTGTAGCTATACAACAGGAAGTGGAGTCAACGGAAAACAATCCCAAACTCCCTAGATCTGCCCTTACTGAAACTGATGAAGTGGAGCACCCACCCTAAAAAAGGGCAATCCCACAGCTGGAATGTGACTAGATCCCTAACCATCCCTAGATGGTATAAAGAGGCAAGGGAAAGAACTAAGACAGGACTAGGCTAATCCACAGAAACCACAAATAGACAGAAGCAAACCAAAAATTAACAATACACAAACAGAATGTGCCAACTAAGCAACAAAGCCCAGAGCCACAGCAACACAGGACCAGTATACCAATCAGACACTAGTGAATACAATTGTATCCAAAAGTACTTCTGACATACTATGTACAAAGGAGCTTGAGTAAATAACCCAAGAAAGATACTATATAATAATGTGGATTAGGTTGGCGATCCTTATGGTGAAGATTACCCAAATGGATATGTAAAATATAGGTAAGGACTTACCCGGTGAATAGTGGAGCCTGGGGCAGAACTCCACTACCACCTCCAAATCCTCGTGCGCCTTGATAAATATAACGACCAACACCCCGGGTTTCCTTCAATCCTGATGGGCTAGACAGGAGAGCGACCTGGACCTCTGTGTCTCACCAAACAGTGAAACCCACTGAAATAAATATCTCCAAAGCCAAAAAACCAAAATTGGTCTTGCGCTCCTTCAGAAACCACTTTTGCAGAGAAGGAGTAATACCAAGAATCCAAAAAAATCCTTCTTTATTGCCAAAAATAATCCCTACGTGCAACGCGTTTCGTCACAAGTGGTGACTTTCTCAAGCACATAAGTTACAATTGTTATATAAGGTGTAAGATTGTAACTTATGTTATGTGCTTGAGAAAGTCACCACTTGTGACGAAACGCGTTGCATGTAGGGATTATTTTTGGCAATAAAGAAAGATTTTGTGGATTCTTAGTATTACTCCTTCTCTGCAAAAGTGGTTTCTGAAGGAGCGCAGGACCAATTTTTAATTTTTTGGCTTCCAAGAAAGATACTGACTGGCTGGGCGACTAATCATCCTAGCCAGCCCACAAGCTAAGCAAAAGGAAGATTGTTTTCCCTTAATGTACAGCACGGAAAAATAAAGTGCATGCCCAGCAGCTGCATCGCATGATCTGGGGCTGACGCCATGGCATTGTCATAGGTAGGGGTATCGCACAGCAAATTCAGGATACAATGCAGCAGACAGAGTTACAAAAACATAAAAGCTTTATTTATAAATATAGTATGTTAAAGGATAAACATAGTGATGGTAAATAAACAATTAACCCGTTATTGTACTATAACCTTCTGCTATCTATGGCTAACTAACCCCTAGGAGAATAAATATGTAATACACAACAATGTAGCAGAATGTTACTAATAACACTATGCAAGAACTGGTTCTAGGATAAAAGACGGTTGCTACATAACACAGCCTACAGTTTCTGTATAAAGGGTTAAAGGGGTTGTCCCGCGAAACAAAGTGGGGGTATACACTTCTGTATGGCCATATTAATGCACTTTGTAATGTACATCGTGCATTAATTATGAGCCATACAGAAGTTATTCACTTACCTGCTCCGTTGCTGGCGTCCTCGTCTCCATGGTGCCGTCTAATTTTCAGCGTCTAATCGCCCGATTAGACGCGCTTGCGCAGTCCGGTCTTCTTCTTTTCTGAATGGGGCCGCTCGTGCCGGAGAGCGGCTCCTCGTAGCTCCGCCCCGTCACGTGCCGATTCCAGCCAACCAGGAGGCTGGAATCGGCAATGGACCGCACAGAAGACCTGCGGTCCACCGAGGGTGAAGATCCCGGCGGCCATCTTCGCAAGGTAAGTAAGAAGTCACCGGAGCGCGGGGATTCAGGTAAGCACTATCCGTTTTTTTGTTTTAACCCCTGCATCGGGTTTGTCTTGCGCCGAACGGGGGGGCTATTGAAAAAAAAAACAAAACGTTTCGGTGCGGGACAACCCCTTTAACAGTTCACTACAATCAATAAGGTCTGTTCAAATTGAGTATCTGCCACTCACTCAAAAGGACCTTCCTGCAAAAGCTTGCGTCTAACAGAACTCAGTCCATATGTGTGAGCCAATGGTAATTTGTTAACAGCCCACATACTTGAACTGTAATATCCTGATATACAGCAGGCCTATTGCCTGGATAGCCAAGTCTGGTGTGCTCACCTACAGCAGGTTGGGGTAGCCCCACTTACAGAACAGTGCATGGAAGTACTCACTACTGGGTCAGGGATGCTGCTCTACCACAGTATATGGAAGTCCTCCTCCATGTCCAGATGTCCAGCTGAGCTGAGGGATGCAGCGCTGTCACTTTCTATCTCTGTTGGCTCCAGGAAACCTGCAGTCACGGTCCACCCTCAGCAGCTACTCCGTTCCCTTGTTCACCAGCAGTCTACAGAGGCACCTTAGCTCTTCACAGTCTCTGCACTCTCCAGGTTCTGCTGCTTTAGTAGACTGTCTTTGATAGGAGTTTTCAGCACTTACAACTTACTCCCACAGTCCTCTGTTCTTCTGCTGTAGCAGGAAATGGTCCTTTATATATGCTGTCTCCTCCAACACTGCCATCATAAATATCCCCCTTAGTAATAATATGACAGCCAGGAGATCTGACATGGCATATTACACATAAGTGCAGAATAGCATGCAGTGAACCTGGGATATCTCTATTGTGAACAGCATTACAGTGCATGAATAAATACCGCGACATAACAATATGAGGGATCTAAATTGCTGTTGCTGTTCAGGTCAATGACAAATGACATGTGTGCAAACTTTGTGATGGCTCCTTACCTACTGAGTGACTAGTCTTTATATATACTGTGGATCAATTCTGGCTGCGTATCAACGTTAAATCACTACATTTAAGTAAATAAGGAAATATCCCTTTATTTATCACTAAGATTTGGCAAGGTCCGCGGCCTCTCCTACACTCGGCTCTGAGCCTCCAGTAGCTCCTAGTACAATCAGCCGCTGAACAATGCTAAGGTTCTGTAGGTGTTGGCCATGAATAAACCACTTGTGAACACAGATCAATGCTGTAATGTGCCGTACGGTGAAGACAAGGCCTGGATATTGTTGTATTGGCTCAAGATGAACGATTGCCCAGGACTCTACATTCGAATAATGACCTATTTCCTGTAATACAATGGCAATAAACCACAGAAATTCAAACATCATATGAAGAAAGAGACATGGTGAAATATTCCTGATGTGTCTGAATTGATTAAACCATATTCCTGAGAGATGAGGGGAATTTGATATTCTTTGGAAATCACATCTCATCACTAGCTTACTTTTCAACTTAGTTATGAGCTTAGTTCATTAGAAGAAGCTGGTATCAAGTTACAATAATGGTGAACTGTCATGAGTGGCAAGGACTAATAATGGTGAACTGTCATAAGTGGCAAGGACTAATGATGGTGAACTGTCATGAGTGGCAAGGACTAATGATGGTGAACTGTCATAAGTGGCAAGGACTAATAATGGTGAACTGTCATGAGTGGCAAGGACTAATGATGGTGAACTGTCATGAGTGGCAAGGACTAATAATGGTGAACTGTCATAAGTGGCAAGGACTAATAATGGTGAACTGTCATAAGTGGCAAGGACTAATGATGGTGAACTGTCATAAGTGGCAAGGACTAATAATGGTGAACTGTCATGAGTGGCAAGGACTAATGATGGTGAACTGTCATGAGTGGCAAGGACTAATAATGGTGAACTGTCATAAGTGGCAAGGACTAATGATGGTGAACTGTCATGAGTGGCAAGGAATAATAATGGTGAACTGTCATGAGTGGCAAGGACTAATAATGGTGAACTGTCATGAGTGGCAAGGACTAATGATGGTGAACTGTCATGAGTGGCAAGGACTAATGATGATGAACTGTCATGAGTGGCAAGGACTAATGATGGTGAACTGTCATGAGTGGCAAGGACTAATAATGGTGAACTGTCATGAGTGGCAAGGACTAATAATGGTGAACTGTCATGAGTGGCAAGGACTAATGATGGTGAACTGTCATGAGTGGCAAGGACTAATAATGGTGAACTGTCATGAGTGGCAAGGACTAATGATGGTGAACTGTCATGAGTGGCAAGGACTAATGATGAACTGTCAAGAGTGGCAAGGACTAATAATGGTGAACTGTCATGAGTGGCAAGGACTAATGATGGTGAACTGTCATAAGTGGCAAGGACTAATGATGGTGAACTGTCATAAGTGGCAAGGACTAATGATGGTGAACTGTCATGAGTGGCAAGGACTAATGATGATGAATTGTCAAGAGTGGCAGGGACTAATGATGGTGAACTGTCATGAGTGGCAAGGACTAATGATGGTGAACTGTCATGAGTGGCAAGGACTAATGATGATGAATTGTCAAGAGTGGCAGGGACTAATGATGGTGAACTGTCATGAGTGGCAGGGACTAATGATGGTGAACTGTCATGAGTGGCAAGGACTAATAATGGCAAAAGTAGATAAAAAAAGAAAATCCACGCTTCTTTAGGGAAAAATTCTCCTCTGGTACCCAATGGTTATAGAAACCTCTGTTTTATTAGTACGACGTGTTTCCAACATCGGCCATGATATTGGTGTTAAAGCAGTGGGTGAGATGCTTGTGGAGGACATTCTTATGCCAGCCCATCAGAGGGCTTTCATACTTAAAAGTATAGCTTTCATCTTGAAAAACAATGTGTTTTCATATAATGGCGCATTTTACAAGCAACGTACGGGTACAGCGATGGGTACGAAGTGCGCACCAAGTTTCGTGAACCTTGTGATGGGATACTTTGAGAAGGAAAGATTCAGGGACCCTAGAATTGTATTGTACAAGAGTTTCATAGTTGACCTTCTTATGATATGGGATGGGGAGGAAGAGGATTTGAGAGATTTTGTTTTGGGTTTGTCTATAAATGAGTTTCAATTTAAATTTACTCATTGCATAAGTGCCAAACTGGCGGTGTATTTGGACTTAGAACTAGAAAATGAAAATGGAAAAATAATATCCCGCACTCACTTTAAGATGGTTGACACTAACAGTTACCTCAATTACTATAGTTGTCACCACAAGAACTGGAGACAAAACATCCCGTTTGGACAATTCCAGCGGATAATGATAAAAAAGAGGAAATGTCCTCCAGTCAATGTACAAATAAAGGTGAAAAATACAAGACAGCGTTTGTAACAACATTTAGTGTACAATCGGGTAGAATCAATTGTATTCTCAGAAAAAATTGGACCATTCTTAGGGAGGATCCATTTTTAGGCAATAAATTACCAGCACAACCACCCTGCATTTTTTGGAGAAATAAGACCATAAAAAATGTGATCGCCCCCTCATGTCCTAGGAGGGAGAACAATAGGAAGTTTTTGATGAATCAAAAAAGCAAAGAGATAGATGTATAAGTGCAAAGAAAAGATGTGTAAATGTTGCCATAGCATTAGCCATGGTGGAAAGAATATTGATTTACCTAACGATGAAGAATTTATAATTAGGCAAAATTTGACATGTAAGGTAAAAAATGTCATATATTTGTTGGAATGCCCATGCGGGATGAAGTATGTGGGGAGGACAAAAAATACGCTCCGTGAGAGATGGAACCAACATCGGAGCAATATCCGTAAGGGATATCCTATACATAGCAGATCCCGACATTTTCTTAGTCATCAGATATCTCTGGGCTTCATGTTACACCAATTGAATACATTAATGGAAAGTCCATACAAAAATTAAGAGAAAAAGAGATGTTTTGGATTTTTAGGTTAAATACGTTAGTCCCCGATGGTCTCAATGAGATTTTAGAAAAATTATAAGACTTGTTTTTAAATCAAAAACATTTTTTAAATTAATTTTATGATTAAAATCTGTTTATATGGGGATCGTATTACACGATATAAGATACGGTACAACATCCAAAGAAAGCATCCATGCATATTTTTATTAATATATATATATATATATATATATATATATACATTTAAGCTAATTTATTTATTAGAATATTTATATATTTTTTGTGCTTTTTAAAAATGATCTGAATTAATATATGAATTCTTTTAAAGGTGAAAAACAAAAAATTTGAGCAATATGAATCTTATACAATTATTTTATGCACATGTGTATGTGTATAGTTGTTTATTTATTTTGTAGATTTATATATGCTAACATGTGATGAAAAAAACATTTTCCAATGTGTTTTAGGCTAGAAGCACATTGGTGACATTATCCTTTGCTGTGTAAGACCCGGCTCCTAGCTCCACTCCGCACCAGGGGAAGCGTCTTACGTGATGACGTCATCGCGTTGCGGACCTGTGCGTCACGTCTGACGCGGGACGCATGGCGGGACTTCAGAGGGCGCCGGAGGCACGGAGGAAGCCGTGGATCCCCACCTGGAGAGGTAAATTTGTTATATTAAGAGTTCTGTTCGTTTAATCTGTATGAACTTGATAAAGTCCATAATCAGACGAAACGCGTCGTACTAATAAAACAGAGGTTTCTATAACCATTGGGTACCAGAGGAGAATTTTTCCCTAAAGGAGCGCGGATTTTCTTTTTTTACCTACTTTTGCTGTCTTGACACGGATCCATGAAGGGATATGGTGACATATCTGCTGGCTCTCCTGGTCTCTAGCCTGACAGGATCTGAGGGAACTCTGGAGGAGTTTTATCTGCTTAAAGCGTACGTGGATTTGGGGTGTTAGTGGGCCCCTTTAATAGGGTCCTGCTATACACCGGATAAGTGTATACCCTGCATATTTTGTCAAATAGGCATCGTTTTTTTAACGGACTCCATCCTGTGAGCGCTGTCCTTACATTTTGTTATATCTTAAGGACTAATAATGGTGAACTGTCATAAGTGGCAAGGACTAATGATGATGAACTGTCAAGAGTGGCAAGGACTAATGAGGGTGAACTGTCATGAGTGGCAAGGAATAATAATGGTGAACTGTCATGAGTGGCAAGGACTAATAATGGTGAACTGTCATAAGTGGCAATGACTAATGATGATGAACTGTCAAGAGTGGCAAGGACTAAAAATGGTGAACTGTCATGAGTGGCAAGGACTAATAATGGTGAACTGTCATAAGTGGCAATGACTAATGATGATGAACTGTCATGAGTGGCAAGGACTAATAATGGTGAACTGTTGAGAATGGCAGGACATTGCTTTTCAGTAATGCTTAATTGTAGAAAGGAGAAAATAATGGACAGTGGGCGCAACACTTGTAATGTAAAGCGCATAAAAGCAAAGGGATTAACCCAAATTCTTCTTTCTTAATTTAATTAGCCAGCACAAATAGCGTGTTTCAGGGATGCAGCCCCCTTCTTCAGAAATAGCTGGAAAGAAATACTGATAAAACAAATGGAAAGTAGAAAGTAGGAAGAACGAGAGACAAAAACAAAAAGATTTTCAATAATTTAAGAGCAATGATAAATGAAACACAAATTGCATAAAATGCATAAAAAGCCCCGTGCTCCAAGGGCTCACAGCAGCACCACAACTGGACAGTGCGGTCTGTAAAGGTCTGTATTGCAACGTGTTACGGCACTATAAAAATGTGCCTTTTTCAAGCATACATAATAAAATTTACAAAAGTTACAAGCATATATAGGACCTAACAATGCAGCGTCCGGCATCAGCCTGTTCGGGCGTGTAGTGATTAATGCGAGAAATAATCTCCTTCTGCGCCATCAAATCATCATGTGACCTAGCCATGGAACGCAGTGTGCGGTCCAAAATTTTATTCAACTTTATTAGCACGTTCTTTTCAAACAAAGAACGCCTATACTCGTACGCTCGTCATTGAGCTTTCTTTGTCCAATAATAAATTCAAGAGATTTTAACCCTTTGAATAATGCTACAATGAATTCATGAAATACTATCAGTAAAAGAAATAGATATATATATTTTTTTCTTTATAGTAGTTAAAAAATATCACAGTGTTTTAGCAATACCCTTAAAAGTGTTACCATGGCTACAAAGGAATGTCCCCCAGAAGATCGAGGCCACCCAACAATTGGACCTACCATAGAGACAACCCTTAAAATATTTGAGAGGTCGGAAAACCCCCCTAGCACCTCTCTGTTATTCCCAGTTCTAGGAAACTCCGCCTTCCCATCGGGACTGGAGTCTGGGGTTTTCAGTAGTTGGATAGCCCACAAAAAATTCAGAGCAGGTCAATTTATACAAGATGGGTCTCGGTTGTTGGCAAAGGAAATGTGCGGGTCCACTGACCCCCCCCCCCCCCCTCCCCTATCAACGTGGCACATCTTGCAGCTCCGACACTTTCTCACATCCTTCCCCTCTCCATGGATTTTCACCCGCCCAAAGACTCCCTTTGGACAAATGTGCATGGCAGAGGGTCCAGGTAGGCACACTCTTTCTCACATTAACAACCAACTGAATTCCAAGTCGAACGCAGCAGCCCCATCATACCTTAGTCACTTGGAGACAGATCTGTCGATATCACTTACAATGGAACAGAGACAGAGAATTGTCTCCCCGATGTGCTGGAGATATGGAGGAGAACGGGGTACAATACTGAACATATTCTGGGAATACCCATTGTTGACCAGGTTTTGGAGTGAGGTGTGAAAATCACTTTAAAATTCACCAATTTCACCATCCCCAAATCACCTGCGCTGTTCCTGTTGCACCTTAATGACAGGCCACTGGCTATAAATGAGTGTTCGGTGGTGCGACATCTAGTGAATGCAGCAAGAGCCAATATACCTAGGCTGTGGCGGCAGACTACCCCCCACCCCTTTAGTCCGGATGAGGTTCAGTATGATAGAGGAGATGATAGAGGATCTGATGGCATCATTAAAAGGCACACAAGACAAGTTCAAGAAAACATGGTTTTACTGGATCGAATTCCAAGACACAATGGAATACCGTAATGCTTACAACCGCGATTTACACAAAAGCGAATTCTGGGTAGCAAGGGTATTAGTATTATTCCAGTAAAGTTTGGTCACATCGCTGGAGTTATGGCTACATGTACATGTAATCTCACCTCCCTCACATCTTACCCTTTATTAGGTAGGAACAATCCCCATGCCCCCCCCCTTTTTTTCTCTTCTTCTTCTCTCCATTCTCATCCTCACCCTTAATTTGCCTAGGTCCTACCCACCCTCCCTCCTAATTAGTTGCATTTAGAATAAGAACAGTGGTCTCACAGTAGGGGAAAATTCAGGTTCCTGGATAGGTTTAAGTAAATCACAAGTTGGAAATCAAGAAGCAGAACGCAGATTCTATCTTACTAGGGTCCACCTTCCAATACTTAGAGATGAAACTGCAGGACCTGTTAGGGGGCTTATGTCCCCCATATGTGGATCTACTCCGCTTGATTAGTTCATTGGACGAGTTTGAATCTGGTCCATTGGGCCAGGCGTTTTATGTTGCACTTATGTAATGCAAAATGTTTATTACCAATTTTGTTTCAATGGTTATTTACTTTATATGACCTAACAATGTCCACCATGATGCTTGAGAAAAAGAGAAAACATTTATAAATAAAGAATTTATAAAAAATATATATACATCATAGCAATAAGAACAAAAATAGCGGGTCTGCTGTTGGGTTATCCGTAAACTTCAGTGCGCAGTTAGGGAATAGTTAATATCTATGTAACATAAAGCATAAATACTAGTGTTACAACCACATTATTAGCCATATTAATGTATAAAATATAAATATATTTTCTTCTGTACTGGGAATGGTAAGAAACAAAGATAGTAAATATCTGTAACATAACGTAATCAGGGATAGTTATTGAGTAGACCTCCTTCCTTGGGCAATGAGCAGCACTTTACGAAAGCCGATGGGTATGTTGGTGTGGTACTGGATGTATATCACTAGGCAAATAGCCTCTAAAGAGACTAATGGGGCCAAACTGCCAGCTGCATAAAAAAAACAGACAACAAGCAGAGCAGCCATTGCCAACACCAACTAGCTTCCCTTTTGGTCAACAAGCAGTGGTCAGGGATGCACAGAAAGAACATAGCAGTGAACCAGTGGAACACCACAGGTGGAGGATCATGGATTGTAAGAGAGGTAGAGGAGGAATAGCTGGTAACACCAGCTTATTACTGCCACATACTACAAGACTCTTGCTCGAAGAGATAATTTATGTTCATGTGTTGCCTTTGGTGGTGATTACACTGTAATTTCATTGCTTATATGGTGGCAACATATTCTGCAGTTCTGCCCAAAAATTCACTCCCACGGATACCTGTCCCAAGGGTGCCCCAATGCATGCGCATTCTCGAGTACCCAAGGCGAGTTGGCCAACCCACCTCGGTGATGCACTGTAATCTATCAAACCACTGAATACTGCTAAACTGTACCTGGAAGTATGGAAATCAAAGTTGGCTTTTAACACACTGACTCTGAAAACAACTGAAATTCTAGCAGGTTTGAAGCCTTTGATGTGATAACATTATGATCATGTCAAGACTTTTTAATATAAATATCAGATTTTTTTAAAAATTAGTAGTAGAAGGGAAGCAAGTTGTGTGCTACAAATGTCTGAAGTATCTTCAGGGTTCCTATACATGCTACCGTGATCTTCTGTAACCACACATGGATCACCACTAACCCATGTTAACCACTAACAACGTGCTGCCTGGCAGTTAGTGGTGATCATGAGCAGTGAAGTTACGGCGTGTGTGAGCAACTGAGGAGCTGTGCAACTGAGTATCATTCAAATGATCGGTAATCACCAAACATCCAGGCCAGATCCAGTATTAGGCATGTTAGCAATCAGCACCTTAATAGGATGTGTTGTGTGGCAGCTAATGACATGGACACTATTTGGCCATTTTCTCATGAGGGATATTTATTGCTGAAAAAGTGAAATCTCTCTCTTTTTAATGTCTCAGTTGTCACATGCAGCATTTAAAACACCCATGTGAGACATGCAACAAGAATCAATTATTCTTTTTTTTTCTGCTTGGGCGCCCAACATTAAAATTCTACTATAGGCATCCGAGGAGCTTCAGTGCAGCCGTGGGAATAAGTGGAAAAGAGGCTTTCATGGGGCTAGCAGGACACAATGTGTACCTTTACTGTGGTTTCAAATTTGAGCTTTTGAATCACATTGAATTGAACTGTTGACATTTCGAGCCCTAACATCTAATGAACCGTGATTACTGTATCATTAATACTAACTCTGGTTTGGTTCACACCAGCATTCTTTTTTCCATTGTTTGGTTTCATCTTCAGAGCCGAACAACAGAAAACCTGGAAGAAGTGGATCTGGCATATACCAGACCCGGATGGTGCCGAACAGATATAATGAGGTCTGGCCAGCTTTCAACGTACAGATAGAAAATTTCCTGGATGAAATAATTTAGGCATATCTAAAGAAGATTCTGAAGCTTTTACCCAGAATCTCTTGGATAGTACTGATGATAAGTGATATAGAGGAACGTCTTAAAGCTGTAAGAGACACTATGAGGTTTGCGGAAGCAGAACAACCCAGGTCCATACAGGACAACATGTTTAGGGGCTTAAGATCCATAGGATGGCCTTCCTGGTTAATGACATGCTTAAACAATTAATTACGAATGAGTTGGGTGAAGCGGACAAAAGATTGTCTATCTCTAGAGAATTTAAGGACAAGCTCCTTTTCCATCTGAGGTTGTTAAACTATGAGAGAAGATCTCTAAGATGGATGTACAAGTGGTAAAAGTATCGAAGAAAACTTCCCTGCCATTTGAGGATTCCTCATAATTAAGGAATCCCATGAAGAGGAAAACAGATGCACTTCTAAGGAAATCCAGGGAAACGAAAAGCAGTGTCCTTGGATTGATTATGTTATGTACACAGTTGACCTTAAAGGGGTTGTCCCGAGGCAGCAAGTGGGTCTATACACTTCTGCATGGCCATAATAATGCACTTTGTAATGTACATTGTGCATTAATTATGAGCCATACAGAAGTTATAAAAAGTTTTATACTTACCTGCTCCGTTGCTGGCGTCCTCGTCTCCATGGTGCCGACTAATTTTCGCCCTCCGATGGCCAAATTAGCCGCGCTTGCGCAGTCCGGGTCTTCTCCTCTTCTCTATGGGGCTCCGTGTAGCTCCGCCCCGTCACGTGCCGATTCCAGCCAATCAGGAGGCTGGAATCGGCAATGGACCGCACAGAAGCCCTGCAGTCCATGAAGACAGAGGATCCCGGCGGCCATCTTCAGCAGGTGAGTATGAAGACGCCGGACCGCCGGGATTCAGGTAAGCGCTGTGCGGGTGGGTTTTTTAACCCCTGCATCGGGGTTGTCTCGCGCCGAACGGGGGGGGGGGGGTTTAAAAAAAAAAAAAACCCGTTTCGGCGCGGGACATCTCCTTTAAGGATGCATATTGTCATATCCCTAGAGATCCAATATATCAAAAATACATTAGCTTTGCCATTCAAAGGAGATCAGAGATTTCAGTTTGTATGGCTGCCATTTGACATTTCCACTGCTCCTAGGGTATTTGCTAAAGTGGTAAATAGTCTAGGGCTCATCTCAGAGAAATGGGAATAACCATTATCTAATACCTGGATGATTTCCTGGTTATATCTAATACACCGGAGACCAAGTACGTCATCTGAAACAGACAATGGATCTCTCTAGATTGGGCTGAATTATTCATTTTCAGAAATCCAGTCTGATTCTAGGAACCCAGAAGATCTTCCTGAGAGTTCTCCTTGATTCTGACTTTGGTTGTTCTTTTCTTCCGCAGATCAAGGAGGAAAGCATTATCCAGTCTGTAACCACATTTAAAGGGAGAGAGAAATTTTCAGTAAGGGAAGCATTGAGAATTTTGGGACAGATAAGATTGTGTATACAAATGGTTTCCTGGGCCCAGATCAATTCCAGAGCCTCACAAAACTTGATTTCATTTGCATGACATACGAAGCCCTCTTCTATAGATAGCAAAATTAAGATCACTTCAAGTTAAGAGATCCCTTGCCTGGTGGATATCCCCTTCTAATCTTAGAAAGGGAGTACAATGGTTCCTTTCCCCTTTTGTGTCAGTGACTACAGATGTAAGCCGGACAGGCTGGGGAGTACAGGTTGCAGACCCTGTATTTCAGGGCTTTTGGCTGGGTCATGTCAAATCCCAATCCCCAAATTTTAAAGAAATGCAAAATGCCACAAATTCTTTTCTCTAGATCCTGGGGACAACCCAACAAGCCTGAATACCCTCTCAAAAGAATGGAATATGGAACTAGCCAATGCCTTTCTCCAGCTGCCTCCCATTCTCAGAGTTTTACGGAAGATCCAGGAGAGCAGCACTACAGTGATCCTCATAGCACCATCATGGACAAAGAGACCTTAGTTTATGTTACTGACATCTCTCTCAATAGAAGAGCCCATCCGTCTACCTCCCTGACAGTCCAAAATGTTGAAATTGATGGCATGGATGCTAAAAAACAAAGACTCTTAGATCAGGGTCTCCCCAATAAGGGAATAACCAACCTCTTGGAGAGTCATAAATCTGTTACTTCTTCTATATATAATAGAATATGAAAGACATTTTGTTCTTGGTGTATTTCTGATCAGAATTATGCTAGTCTTCTTAGGATACTAGTTTTTCTTCAAGCAGGTCTAAATATGGGTCTGAGTCCTAGAATCCTTAAGGTGCAGGTTTCTACTCTTAGCACCTTTTTTAACGTCCATCTAGTAGAGCAAAGATGGATCCTTAGATTCCTCAATGGGCTTTGGCCTTTTTTCGGAGATCAGTTCCATCTTGTGGATCTTACCCTAGTCCTAACAGTCTCTGCAGTACCACGTTTGAACCTATATAGTTGTACTTATGTTTAAAGTTTCTCACCCTGAAAGTTATATTCCTGGTAGTGATTCAATCAGCTAGAAGAGTTAATGAGGTTCAAGATCTTTCTATTTATCAGTCTTAGAAGATAGAATAATTCTTAGACTTGATCCCTAGAGGAACTAATCTGGTATTCTGTAATCTGGTACTGCTCCAGTTGTGTTTGTCATGATTGGCTGATGTGGAATTCGGTTTCCATGAGTCCATTATGGCAGCACCTCTACTTATCCACCCTTAAGTTGTTGTGATAATAGTAAATGTGACGCAACGTTTTTCATTGATAAATGGTGAAGTCTATATCTGTTGTAGTTATTGGGAGTCACTGGAGATGGGTGGGAAGGAGGGGCTTTCAAACTCTCTATCTTCTTGTCCCTACAGAGATCGGAGGGCAACCTACAGTTGTACGGTCATAATGGACTCATGGAACCTGAGGACATAATTTCATGGAATTCTTGGAACGTTAGGACATCATTCCTATTTTTACATTCTGAGCATGTTCACAATGCAGAACACATGCTCTGGCTATTCATTAATGCCAGGAGTATCTCTTGTGAACATTCTCTAGCAGTTCATTATTATTGGAGCACACCCCATGGACCATACTCAGATTGTGCTGGCTGTGCTCCATCCAAAAGCAGGGTTGAAAGCCGAGCATTAAGATGCCGGCACCCAGTACAAAAACTCTTGTGTAGTTTTTTTCTGGACAGACAGTTGTGCAACACAGAGATGGTTGCAGAAACTGTCTGTGATGTAAGTATAAAGCCTGTTCTTGGTGTGATGATGATGGTGTGATCTGGTGGACCGTACTAAGCAGGCAAGAATGGAGTGGGTTTAAGGAGATCCTCTCTTTACAGGCTGTTTATGATTGCAGCTGGCTCATGAGCATTCCGCACTCCAACAGGTCACATGATTCACTGAATGGATTACATTGTTAAAATAATATGCCTTTGGTATCTGCATTACAGCAGCAGTCGAGGAAGTGTAAGTTGCAGCGAGAGGTGCTGTCTGGAATTGAGACCAGACATTGAGGTCTGCAGAGTCTGATTGCTACCAGGACCAGGCTGCAGGATAGGCTTCAGAAGAAGGGAAAGCCTAATGCAGCGACCGGGAACCAGACCTTCATCCGAGGGGACGGCGGGGTCCAACATGGCAATAGTTCACAGTGGCTCTACAATCTTCTTTCCCAAATGGCCAAAGAGTAACCTAGCTCAGCCACCAGCAGGTGAGATAAGGGTGCATAACTTGGTTACCACAGAGTAGTTCCTAAGTGTCATCGTGACGCCAGTGTCCCTAGACAGGTAACGAATCACTCGCTCTAAATAATGATCAGTCCACAAACCAAATGGTTTTCAAAACCGGAGACACAAGGTTTCCTTTTATTCACTAACTTGGTTATTTTTCAGTTACAGACACTTACTTGCATTTTGCAAAATATGGCATTCAATGCTTCAGAATAACTTTTAGATTTACATGTCTTGACTCATTCAAATAACAAGCAGTTCTTTTCCCAAGGCACACATATCCTCAGTCGTTGTTATCTGATGGACGCTTCTCTTGGGACAAACACGCGTAAGCTTCACGGCCTTTCAAACACGTTCACATCTGTTGCAATTAGTTTCTTACTGTTTTTTTTGAGTTGCGGTTCGGCGGGGGAGCGGGCAGTACTTGCACTCTCGCACCAACTCCTTCCCTGCATTTCTTACACTCCTATCCCTGGAAGGGATAAACTTCTTACAAGGAGAGACAACGTCCCGACTCAGCCCCGGCAGGAGCAGCCCATCTCTCCTCCATCTCCATTCTCTCAACCTCTCACTCTCCCATCTTGCTCTTGACTCTTCTACTTCTCTCTTTCTAACTCCTCCCCCTAACACCTGACGCACTCCACAGTATGTGCACACAGAAGTGGGGCAGACAATACACATAACTAGAATACACTGATACAGTTCCCAGACATTAACTTTTTCATGCCCTGTTTGCATTGATACAGATAGCACTGCACCACACACCACTCTCAACAGTGACGTGAGACAAAAAAAAAAGGCAAATAGATTCAGTGCTGGAGGGGCCCCAACTCTGGGCCACTAGACTGGTCACCAGGAGAGAGGGAACTGTGGGACTGTGTGCATGCGCTGTTAAAGGGGTTGTCCGGCCACCCAAAGTGGATTTTTTTCCCCATTAATGCCCTGTAGAGTAAAAGCATCACACACTACAGCATTACACATAAAAATTCATATTCTGCTCACCTTTTTATTGCTTATCTTCTCCTTGTAAAGCTGGCCTGTAAAATCATTCAAAGATGGAGCCGCCCGGGTAGTTCCCATGATGCACTGCTGTCTCCTCCTCCTTAGCGTGTGTGCTCCCGATGGCGCCGGTCACATGACTGGAAGTCCAGCGTCATTATGGGAGAAAGCGATATCAGGCTGTGAGTGATGGCCCGATATAGCTCTCTCCCTCTGTGCCGCCCGGCCACATTCACAGCAATGGGAGAGCAGTGCGATCTCCTGCTACTGCTGTGACAGCTGTAGCAGGAGATTCCTTCATCTCCCCAGCATGTCCCCTCATCACTGAACACTGTGACATCATAGTCACATCAGTGTCACATCATTGTCAAATCATTGTCCCAGTGTCCAGTGATGAGGGGACATGTCGGGGAGATGAAGGAATCTCCTGCTACTGCTATGATTGCGATCCTCTGCCATTGAAAGAAATTAAAAGTGAAAGTAATAAAAAACATGTTCTCACACACATGCCCCCTAACAGTGCTTCCATACAAGTACACTAACAGCACCCCCCGCCCCTCCCCCACACAAGTACACTGACAGCACCCTTGCCCCTCCCCCACACAGGTACAGTGAAAGCACCCCCCGCCCCTCCCCCCACACAAGTACACTGACAGCACCCCGCCCCCCACACAAGTACAGTGACAGCTTCCCCACCCCTCCCCCACACAAGTACACTGACAGCACCCTCCTTACCTCCCCCCCCCCACAATTACAGTGACAGCACCAGCCGCCCACCTCCCCGCCACAAGTACAGTTACACCTAAATATAGAGGACACAGGACCCACCATTCACAATAGACACAGCTCACCTCCTCCCCTCCCTGCACAGGCAGGATTACAGCGTGTGTGATAAATTACTGTGACAGTCCCCCACCCACACCCCAGCACAACAAATTACTGTCACAGCTCCCCTTCCACCCTACAAGACAAATTACTGTGACAGTAACTTACCCCGGCGGCAAATCTATGTGACAGAACCCCCCCAGCTACAAGTCTGTGTGACAGCACCCCCACCCCTCCCCCCGATGAACAAGTCTATGTGACAGCACCCCCACCTACAGCAAAAAGTATATGTGACAGGATCCCCAGAACCCGCCATCCCTCCGGTGACAAGTCTATGTGTCAGCACCCCCGCTCCCAGCGACAAGTTTATGTGACAGCACCCCACCTCTGCTGCTTCTCCTGGCAGAGTGGAAAAAATGCCGAGCTCAGGTCTGACTACACCAGTGGTAAAAATAAGTCAATAAAGAACAAAATAAAAATAGGCAGTTGTTTTAACCTGTTACCCGCGGAGTCGGATAGAGTAAGATGTTAGTTTTATCGTGACACCAGCCTGTATACAAGTAGGGACCCCTTCCAGGCAAAAAATCATAAATATAAAAATGGGAGAACTAAACAATAAAAATGGGGGTAGTAGTCCTTGTCCTCTTGTAGTGTTGTGTGGTACCTCAGCGCAGTTGTTGTAGATGGTGGGAAGTACTTCAGGAGATAGACTTTAATGAAAACAATTGACACTTTATTAAGAGAAAGGTTTCATCCCATTTACACCGTTAAATCAGCAGTTACTCAGTTTAGATCACAGACGGCACGTGCATCATTCACTATGGACTTAGTGAGTGAACGGGGACTGGAAAGGGTTAACTGGTGACTTTCTCCTGTCTCTTGCTCCTTCTAATCCATCTGCATAAACTTGTTTTCTTTTCCTTCTCGTCTGTTATTTTTCCTCCTGCTTTTACCCGTTAACTCTCTTTCTCTTCTCTGTCTCTCCAGCATAAACGTAGTTTCGTACTCACACTTAGTTGTTGGTTCTGTTATACCACAGAGTTGGGGTCCCACAGCACTTCCACCAACCACCGCAGATTGAATGCTAACACTCTTCGTAAAAGATGAAAAGTTGTATGCGATATATGTTTAATTATGTGAAAGTATGCATACCTGGTTTATTAGGGGTTAATTTCTAATTTGCCTCTCCCCAGTGGTCACCTCCCATCTCACCACTATATTCAACCTCTCTCTGACCTCTGACATCTTTCCCTCTTCTTTCAAACACGCCATCATATCCCCACTGCTAAAGAAGCCGACTCTTGACGCGACTGATGCTGCCAACTGCCGACCCATCTCTAATCTCCCCTTCATCTCCAAACTACTAGAACGCCTAGTTTACTCCCGCCTTGTAAGCTATCTATTAGAGAACTCTCTCCTCGACCCCCTACAGTACAGCTTCCGACCCCTACACTCGACAGAAACTGCCCTTACAAGGGTGTCAAATGACCTTCTGACAGCCAAATCGAGGGGTGATTACTCCCTACTGATCCTCCTCGACCTCTCCGCAGCATTTGACACTGCTGACCACAAACTCCTCCTCAGTATGCTTCGCTCCATCAGTCTAAAGGACACTGCTCTCCTAGTTCTCCTGCTACCTATCTGACCACTCCTTCAGCATCTCCTTTGCTGGCTCTACCTCCCCTCCTCTTCCCCTTGCTGTTTGGGTCCCCCAGGGTTCGGTCCTCGGACCCCTCCTGTACTCCATCTACACAGCCGCTATTGGACAAACTATTAGGAGATTTGGCCTCCAATACCACCTCTATGCTGATGACCCCCAGCTATACACTTCTTCCCATCACATCTCTGCACCTTTCCTCCAAAACATCACTGACTGTCTGTCCGCTGTCTCTAACACTATGTCCTCTCTCTACCTAAAACTGAACCTCTGACAAACTGACCTATTGGTATTTCTGCCCTCTACTAACTGACCTCATACTGACATCTTCATCTCAGTGTGTGGCGCCACACAGCATGCTCGCTGCCTTGGGGTCATACTCGATACCGATATGTCCTTCACCCCCTACATCCAATCTCTGGCCCGAACATGTGAGTTGCACATTAAGAACATAGCAAGAATCCGCTCTTTTCTCACTGTGGACATGCTAAAAATGCTCACTGTTGCCCTCATCCACTCCCGGCTCGATTACTGCAACTGGTTGCTGATCGGCTTCCCCTGCTCGAGACTCTACCCTCTCCAATACATCCTGAATGCGGCAGTCTGGCTCATCTTCCTGTCCAGCCGCTACTCGGATGCCACTGCCCTGTGCCGGTCACTACACTGGCTGCCCGTTAAATACAGAATTCAATTTAAACTCACTACCTTCATCCATAAAGCCCTGCAGCGCCCCCCTATATGGCCTCCCTCATCTCAATCCATCACCCAGCCCGGGCTCTCTGCTCTGCTAATGAAACCTGACTGAGTGCACCTTTAATTCAAACCTCCCATTTCTGCCTTCAAGACTTCTCCAGAGCTGCACCGGTCCTCTGGAATGCACTAACAAAGGCTACCCGAGCAATCCAGGACTCGCAAAACTTCAGGCGTGCTCTAAAAACGTACCTCTTCAGGGAGGCATATCACATCTCCTGAACCAAACCCCTCTGTATGCTGCATAATAACATGCTCCCTGACCTACTGACTGCGATCCCTGCTAGCCACCATCAACTGCCCCCTGCAGTCACACCATTTCTGCAGTCACACGGCTGAATGTCTGACCATTGTTTATGTGTATAGCATTCCTCACTCTCCACCTCACCATACTGGGCACATGTCCAGCCCCTTTTCTTTCTGTATCACCCCATTATTTGTAGTATGTAAGCTCGTTGGAGCAGGACCCTCACCCCTATTGTTTCCATCAACTGATTGCTATGTAACCGTGGTTCTGTAATTTTTGTATTTGCCCTTCTGTATTCCCTGTCTTTGTAAGCACTGCAGAATATGTTGGTGTTATATAAATAAAGATTATTATTATTAATAATGTTGCCTCTATCTAACACTGTGTGATTTAGCAGAATTTAATGTAGCCCCTCTCACCCTTTCAATCATACTTAGGTAGTTTGGCGATTGGTTAAAAAGGAAAAAAATGAATAGGGGCTCACCTCACCAGCAGTGCCTCCGGTGTAGGGGAAAAAACAATATCTGTTTTCCAGCGGGAGCTCCGTCCTCAGATGGCCGTTGGCAATTGGCTGAACTTCATGAGAGAAACTGTAGATATGGAGGAGGGCTTCAACTATTAAAAATAGTAACTTTATTGATTAAAACGCATACATCCAACAGGTAAACGCTGAATGCATTTCGGCCAGACAGCGGCCTTTGTCAACAGCTGAAAAATGTAGTTAACACATAACTTTTATAGCAAGATACAAATCTATGCCCCTGATAAAAAGAAACAGAGTACCTGTGTTAGTCAGCCCAGTGGAGTCAATGAGTCGCTGAGTGGGTGCGTTCAGAGTATAATACTGACACCTGTTAAGTCATGAGAGCTGGGGGTAAATTTCAGGGAGTTACTATAAAACAAAACAAAAGGTAGGGGAAAAAGCCAGGCATAAGAAAAAATAAAGATAGCAGTAATCCTGTATATAAGGATGTAAAAAAACCATAGAGATAGTATACATGGGCATATATAATAAATGCAATATACATACCCTCCAAGTGAGGGTGTGGGCGCAGGCCGAGGTCCTGGGCGGGTTGCATCACAGCCGGCTGCTGAGGGATTAGGAGAGCGCCAAGTCCCTACGCTCCCCAGCTTCCTATCACAATTTGCGGGTCTACGCGGGGTAGACCTTTATTACAAGAAGAGCAGTGCAAGCAAGTCCTGTCGTGGATGGCAGATAACGCATCCAGCAATGTATCAAACCCCTAGTCTTCTACGCAGTCCACTACTCCTGGCCTAGGGACTGCACCTCTGAATCCTCTGGCTGCTTCTCCTTCCTCCCAGCCTCCTCACTCCAGGAAAATGACAGATTCTGAGCAGGCAGACTCCCAGGAACTGTTCTCAGGTCCCTGCCCACAGTGGGAAAAAACGGTTCTTCTCTCACCTGAGGAGTTTGTCATGACCGATGCCCAACCTTTGGAAAGTTCCCGGAGTCGGGGTAATAAGGCTAGGGACTTCCGGCAACTGTCTCAAGAGCTTTTGTGGATGAGGATCATGATGAGACACAGTTGTCTGTCAGTGAGGTAGTAGTAAGGGCAGTAAGTCCGAGGGAGGAGCGCACAGAGGATTCGGAGGAAGAGCTGCTGAACGATGAGGTGACTGACCCCACCTGGCTTGCTAAGCCTACTGAGGACAGGGCTTCAGAGGGGGAGGCAAGTGCAGCAGCAGGACAGGTTGGAAAAGGCAGTGGGGTGGCCAGGGGGAGAGGTAGGGCCAGAGCGCAGAAACCCCCAACTGTTTCCCACAGCACCCCCTCGCGGCAAGCCTCCGTACAGAGGGCTAGATGTTCAAAGGTGTAGATGTTTTTCAGTGAGAGCGGGGACGACCGGCGAATAGTAGTGCGCAACCTGTGCCGCACCAAGATCAACCAGGGAGCCACCACTACCAGCCTCACCACCGCCAGCATGCGCAGGCATATGATGGTCAAGCACCCCACAAGGTGGGACGAAGGTCATTCACTGCCTCCGGGTCACACCACTGCCTCTTTCCCTGTGCGACAACCTGCCACACAGATCCAATCCCCCTCCCAGGACACAGGTACGAGCGTCTTCTGGCCTGCACCCACACCCTCACCTCCACCATCCTCCACGGCCTCTAGCAATGTCTCCCAGAGCAGCGTTCAGCTATCGCTAACACAAACGTTGGAGAGAAAGCATAAATACGCCGCCACCACCCGCATGCACATGCTTTAAACGTGCACATTGCCAAATTAATCAGCCTGGAGATTTTGCCATACAGGCTTGTGGAAGTTGAGGCTTTCAAAAACATGATGGCGGCAGCGGTCCCACGCTACTCGGTCCCCAGTCGCCACTATTTTTCCCAGTGTGCCATCCCCGCCCTACACCAGCACGTCTCCCGCAGCATTACCCTTGCCCTCAACAATGCAGTTACTGGGAAGGTCCACTTAACGATGGACACGTGGTCAAGTACTGGTGGGCAGGGCCACTATATCTCCCTGACGGCACATTGGGTGAACTTGGTGGAGGCTGGGACCGAGTCAGAGCCTGGGACCGCTCACATGCTACCCACACCAAGAATAGTGGGTCCTACCTCGGTGCTGGTATTTGCGGCATATTATGCCACCTCCTCCATAATCCCCCCACGCTCCTCCTCCGCCAACTCCACCTCTCAATCATGAAGTGTGAGCACGTCACCAGCAGTTGGTAGTGTGCGGCGCGGCAGCACAGCAGTGGACAAGCGTCAGCAGGCCGTGCTGAAACTACTCAGCTTAGGTGACAAGAGGCACACGGCCCCCAAGCTGTTACAGGGACTGACGGAGCAGACCGACCTCTGGCTTTTGCCGCTGAGCCTCCAACCGGGCATGGCCGTGTGTGACAACGGCCATAACCTGGTGGCGGCTCTGCAGCTTGGCAGCCTCACACACGTGCCATGCGTGGCGCACATCATCAATCTGGTGGTTCAGTGGTTTCTAAAAAACTACCCCCACTTGTCTGACCAGCTTGGCAAGGTGCGCCGTGTGTGCACATATTTCTGCAAGTCCACTATGGATGATGCCACCCTCAGGACACTACAACGTTGGTTTCAGCCACCAGAGCACCGACTGCTGTGCGACGTGCCCGCGCGCTGGAATTCTGCGCTGCACATGTTGGCCAGGCTGTACAAGCAGCATAGAGCAATTGTGAAATACCAGCTGCATCATGGGTGGTGGAGTGGTAGTCAGCCTCCGCAGTTCTTTACAGAGGAGTGGGCATGGATGGCCGACATCTCCCAGGTCCTCAGAAACTTTGAGGAGTCTACACAAAAGGTGAGCGGCGATGTGGCCATCATTAGCATTACCATCCCACTGCTTTGCCTGCTGAGAACTTCACTGTTAAACATAAAGGCCGACCCTTTGCAGTTAGAAGAGGAGACGGGGGATGACAGTATGTCACTTGATAGCCAGACCACCCTCACGTCTATATCTCTGCGGGTTTTGGAGGAGGAGGAGGAGGGGGAGGGCGAGGAGGAGGATGAGGGGGAAGAGACTGCTGGCCACACTGCAGAGGGTACCGATGCTGCTTGCCTCTCATCTGTTCAGCGTGTATGGGCTGAAGAGGAGGAGGAGGAGCATCCTCCCAGTAAGGGCAGCGATCTGTTGTGTACTGGGACTTTAGTACACATGGTTGACTTCATGTTAGGCTGTCTTTCTCGTGACCCTCGCATTAGACGCATTCTGGCCAACACAGATTACTGCGTGTACACCCTTCTCAACCCACGGTATAAGGAGAAATTTTCCACTCTCATTCCTGAAGAGGAAAGGGGTACAAGAGTGATGCAATACCACAGGGCCCTGGTGAAAAAAGTAATGCTAAAGTTCTCATCTGACAGTGATAGCGGTAGAAGACGCAGTTCAGAGCGCCAACTAGCAGGGGAGGCACAGGGATCAGGCATGTCCAGCGCAGGCAGGGGAACACTCTCCAAGGCCTTTGCCAGTTTTATGGCTCCCCAGCAAGACTGTGTCACCACTCCCCAGTCAAGACTGAGTCGGAGAGAGCACTGTAAAAAGATGGTGAGGCAGTACTTAGCCGACCGTACCATCATCCTACGTGATTCCTCTGCTCCATACAACTACTGGGTGTCAAAGCTGGACACGTTGCACGAACGTGCGCTGTACGCCCTGGAGGTTCTGGCCTGCCCTGCAGCTAGCGTGTTATCAGAGAGGGTGTTTAGAACTGCTGGGGGGATCATCACGGATTAGCGTGTCAACTGACAGCGCCCACATGCTTACCTTCATAAAAATGAACAAAGGCTGGATTTCCCCAGACTTCTCTTCTCCACTGGTGGAAAGCAGCGGATCCTAAAGATTCTTTTCGCTGCAACAGGAAAAAAATGCATTCTCTATCACCCCAAAAAAGGGGAGAATTAGCTATGTGTATCCCTCTTGTATATTATTACTCCTCCTCCTCCTAAAACAGCATGTCATCACGCTGAAGTGCCAATTTCTCTGCCGCCAAAAAGGCTCTGTTTAAAAGTTTTAAAAGTTTTAAAAGTGAAACTTAAACCAATTTTTTCAAAAGGCTGCCTCCAGGCTCTGTTACAAATTAAGCAGTAACGAGCTGCATCTTTAAAAATATTTATGGGTTTCACCTGCCCTCTGGGTTCAGCAATTTTTCACGGGTACACTTGTACTCTTGGTACACCAATTTTCCAGGTCATTGCCAATACTGTTAGCAAACTAATTTTTCCAGGCTTCACCTTTACTCTTGGCAAAACAAATTTTTTCAGGTGTTCGCCTATACTCTTGGTACACCAATGTTTCAGGGATTCACCAATACACTTGCTACAGAAATGTTACAGGGGTCCGCCTATACACTTGCTACTGAAAGGTTTGAGGGGCTCGCCTATACTCTTGCTACAGAAATGTTACAGGTGTTGGCCAATACTCTCGTTACAGAAATGTTACAGGTGTTCGCCTATACTCTTGCTACAGAAATGTTACAGGGGTCCTCCTATACTCTTGCTACAGAAATGTTACAGGGGTCCGCCTATACTCTTGCTACTGAAAGGTTTGAGGGGTTTACCTATACTCTTGCTACAGAAATGTTATAGGGGTCCACCTATACTCTTGCTACATAAATGTTACAGGGGTCTGCCTATACACTTGCTACTGAAAGGTTTGAGGGGTTCGCCTATACTCTTGCTACAGAAATGTTACAGGGGTCCGCCTATACTCTTGCTACATAAATGTTACAGGGGTCTGCCTATACACTTGCTACTGAAAGGTTTGAGGGGTTCGCCTATACTCTTGCTACAGAAATGTTACAGGGGTCCGCCAATACTCTTGCTACAGAAATGTTACTGGGGTCCGCCTATACTCTTGCTACATAAATGTTACAGGGGTCCACCTATACACTTGCTACTGAAAGGTTTGAGGGGTTTGCCTATACTCATGCTACAGAAATGTTACTGGGGTTCGCTTATACTCTTGCTAGAGAAATGTTACTGGGGTCCGCCTATACACTTGCTACATAAATGTTACAGGGGTTCGCCTATACACTTGCTACTAAAAGGTTTGAGGGGTTCGCCTATACTCTTGCTACAGAAAAGTTTCAGGGGTCTGCCTATACACTTGCTACAGAAAGGTTTGAGAGGTTCGCCTACACTCTGGCAACAGAAAAATTATAGGGGTCCACCTATACTCTTGCTACATAAATGTTACAGGGGTCCGCCTATACACTTGCTACTGAAAGGTTTGAGGGGTTCGCCTATACTCTTGCTACAGAAATGTTACAGGGGTCCGCCTATACTCTTGCTACAGAAATGTTACTGGGGACCGCCTATACTCTTGCTACTCAAAGGTTTGAGGGGTTCGCCTATACTCATGCTACAGAAATGTTACTGGGGTTCGCCTATACACTTGCTACATAAATTTTACAGGGGTCCGCCTGTATACTTGCTACTGAAAGGTTTGAGGGGTTTACCTATACTCATGCTACAGAAATGTTACTGGGGTTCGCCTATACTCTTGCTACAGAAATGTTACTGGGGTCCGCCTATACACTTGCTACATAAATTTTACAGGGGTCCGCCTGTATACTTGCTACTGAAAGGTTTGAGGGGTTTACCTATACTCTTGCTACAGAAATGTTACTGGGGTCCGCCTATATACTTGCTACATAAATGTTACAGGGGTCCGCCTATATACTTGCTACTGAAAGGTTTGAGGGGTTTACCTATACTCTTGCTACAGAAATGTTACTGGGGTTCGCCTATACACTTGCTACTAAAAGGTTGGAGGGGTCCGCCTATACACTTGTTACTAAAAGGTTTGAGAGGTTCGCCTACACTCTTGCAACAGAAAAGTTTCAGTGGTCCGCCTATTCTGTGGGTGCACAAAGGCTTCCCATAGCGGTGTTCAGCTGCCTGACACATACACAGAATGAAGTGTGTGGGGACACATGGATTTCCCACAGCTATGTAACTCACGGCACCTTGGGTGACACAAGGTGGAGGCTGGGACCGAGCCTGACCCAGGGCCCACTCACGTGCTTCCCACACAGAGTATTGCGATCCTACCTCGGTCATGGTTTCTCTGCATTATTATGCCACCTCCTCCCCCTGCTTGGGTTCTGGGGATCAGCGCTGGGCAAGATGTATTTGCTCTCGCGTTACCACAGTTATCTGAGACACTGGTTTGGACCAATCAAAAGAAGCATTACTGAATTAATGAGACGTTCACAGCTGTACTAGCATCCGAGTCCGCTTTATGCCCATGATTACTGAGGGTGTAGGCAGAGGCCTAGGTCCTGGGGGCGAAGAATCAACTGCGCCAGGTTTGGCCTGTGAAACTTCTTTGTGGTTCATCCAGTCTTTGGGGCGATTAAAGCAACCGTAACTGGTTTAATAAGACGTTCACAGCTGTACTAGCATCCGAGTCTGCTTTATGCCCACGATTGATGAGGCTGTGGGCCGAGGCTGAGGTCCTTGGCGGAGTGAAACTCTGCCATGTTTGAGCACTCTGATTTCTTTATGTGTAATACCGTCTTTGAGTTCCATGGGCTCTCCTATGCTGTGGGTGCACAAAGATTTGCCATTGTGGTGTTTTAGCTATCTAGTACAAATACACTGACTGACTTGGGTAGGGCGCAGATGGCTTTCCCATTGCAGTATTTTACCTATCTGGCACAAATACGCTGAATGACTAGGGCAGAAGTGTGGGCCGAGGTCCTTGGTGGGGTGAAACTCTGCCGTGTGTGGGCACTCTGATTTCTTCATGTGTAATACCATCTTTGAGTTTCATGGGCTCGCCTATGCTGTGGGTGCACAAGGATTTCCCATTGCTGCGTTTTACCTGTCTGGCACAAATACACTGACTGACTTGGGTAGGGTGCATATGGCTTTCCCATTGCGGTGTTTTAACAATTTGGCACAAATACACTGAAAGACTAGGGCAGAAATGTGGGCCGAGGCCGAGGTCATTGGCGGGGTGAAACTCTGCCATGTTTGGGCACTCTAATTTCTTAGAATGTGTAATACCATCTTTGAGTTCCATGGGCTCGCCTATGCTGTGGGTGCCCAAAGATTTCCCATTGCGGTGTTTTAGCTATCTGGCACAAATACACTGAATGACTTCCCCCTATCTGACACCTACACAGAATGAAGTGTGTAAGGACACATAGATTTCCTATTGCTATGTCACTCACAGCACCTTGGGTCACACAAGGTGGAGGCTTGCGGGTCCTACCTCGGTCATGGTTTCTCTGGCTTATTATCCCATCTCCTCCTCCTGCTTGGGGTCTGGGGATCAGCGCTGGTCGGCATGTATTATCTCTCGTGCTACAAATTACCACAGTTATCCGAGATACTGGATTGGAGCATTCACAGGAAGCGTAAAGGATTTCATGAGACTTTCACAGGGTCACTGTACACCTGTGGTGGCTACTTTTGCGACACCTCCTGCTTCAAACCAATCTTTGGTGTTAGTATGCGCTGCTGCATTGTGGGGATGTGTAGAAGTGCTGGCACCTGAGTCCCCTTTATGCTCACGTTTGCGGCTGCTGACAATTTTGTGACGGAGATTGGAATTGGATTAGATTGGATTGGAATTATGATCGTACGTCAATTTATCATCAATTCACATCAGCATTGTGGGCTATTGCCCACACTTTCAAAGAGGGTCGCTGCCTGGCCCTGCTAACCCTCTGCTGTGTGTGTCTCCGGCTCCTCCTCATCGCGGACGCACTTATAAATCGACATGAGGGTGGTGTGGCTATGAAGCAAACATGTGGCATGAGGCCAGCTGAACGCTGCGCAGGGAAGAGGCAGCGGTGTCACCTGCAGGCAGTGATTGTCCTTGGTTGCAGGTAGTGTGGTGCTTAGCTAAGATGTGCCAGCGCGTGTGGCTTTCTGCTTATGGTCTGTCCCAAGTAAATTGTTAGGTGGGTTACCACCAGGCTTTTGCCCCCATTTTGGCTTAATAGTGGGGCCTGGAAGCCATAGATGCAGCCATGCATGCTGCCCCTGCCGTTTGCTATCCATTTCTGTGGTGTTTCCATGAATTTCTGAGGTGTTCCGTGTTTCACAAATCATCCCCTATGCGGAGCATCGGTCTCATACAAAAATGCTCGAGTCCCCCATTGACTTCAATGGGGTTCGTTACTAGAAACAAGCTCTCGAGCGTTATGAAAAGTTCGACTCGAGTAACGAGCACCTGAGCATTTTGGTGCTTGCTCATCTCTAGTAGTGAGTATAAAAAGTAGTGAGTGGGTGGGGTAAAGGAGTTCCATCTAAGTCTAGCCAGCTCGACAAAGAATGAAGGAGACCAGAGAGAAGAAGAAGGTCATCTGATCTAAATCAGTGTGGTGGGAAGAAGAATGCAAGGTGTGAGTACGAGCCCAAAGATATTATGGAAAGAGAGAGAGGGGGGTCAGAAACTAAAGGAACAGAAGTTGAGTTTTGCTAAAGTGAGAACGGAGGAAAGAGAGATAGAAGGAGAAGAGAGAAGCAGACAAAAGAGGAAAAGAATCAAGTCAGTAACATGTCTATTGAATATTAGTCAAAGCCAGAGATGAAAGCTGGAAGTATTTTACTGCAAGGTGTTGCCACAGCCTCCCTGAAAAAAATGTTTCAATGCCATGTCTGCAAATGTGATTTAAAGTTCTATATTCCCACTGAACAATGTGATGCAATCATTATTGCCCGTGGATTTCAACTGTGTTTCGCTGCTGGAAAATTGCACTAATTCCTCTCTCCCCTGCAATATGTTTTTATCTAAAGACTGTCTGCTGGAGTCCTTGCCACCATCTTTAACATCTGCACTGTGGTACTACACAACTCCACAAAAGAGTAAGGACTACTAACCCTATTTTTGTTTTTCTTTGTTTTTTTCCGGGATGGGTCCCTGCCCATGTACAGACTGGTGTTACGATAGATTAACGTCCATTGGATGTTAACTTTTTTTTAAATTTACTTATTATTCCTGTTTTATTTATTTTTATGGCCCTTGCATGAGGCACACCGGCCGTGACCGCAATTTCCCAGGTTGGAGAGAAGTGACAGAGCCACCATGACAATCCTTTACTTTCCCTCGCTGCTTTACCCATGTCGTCAGTCCGGGTTTGGTTGTGCTCCCTGCACTTCCCACTGCACTGGCTATAGTAGATGTTCATCTTGTTCCTCCCCAGTCTCTATCACAGGTTCCTCTGGACTGGAGTCTCTCCAGATCTGGACTAGACTTGTTAACCCCGTCTACTCTCTGTCTTTTACCGAGGACCAAATAATGGAGGTGCAGGTTGAAGGGCACTTGAGAAATAGTAACCACAATATATCTATTTTCCAGCTGTCATTCAATAAGAAGACAAAAAAACTTAGATTAGCTCACAACTAGTATCGGTAATATTAATTGGAATAGCGTCCTCAAAAATAAAAGCACTTACGACAAATGGGAAAAGTTTAAAAACATTCTAATTATCTCATGGGAGCTGTTCATACCCTTTAAAAATAAAAGAACTACAAGTGGAAGGAAACCAATGTGGCTCGACAAGACGGTAAAAGGGCAATAAACGAAAAAAATAAAGCGTTTAAACTACTAAAGCAAGAAGGCAGCGAAGAAGCGCTAAAATCATACAAGGAAAAAAACTAAATGTTTAAAGGAAAGATCAAAATTGCAAAGGAGGAAGCAGAAAGACTGATCGCCAAAGAGAGCAAAGTAAAAGGATTTGCACTGAGAGCGCTGGCCCTTTAACAAATAATGCAGGAGAAATCATAGAAGATGATGGAGGGAAGGTGAATCTATTAAATGGTTTCTTTTCAAGTGTATTTATGAACGAAAAGGAAATGCCACATGAGATGCAGGGGAATAAAATAACCCTCCCCCCCCCCCCCCCCGCCCCAGCTAAATATTGCATACCTAACACAGAAGGAAGTGTGGAACCGTTTAAAGAGGATTAAAATCAATAAATCACCAGGCCCAGATGGAATACACCCAAGGGTACTAAGGGAACTAAGTGATGTGATAGCTATTCCTTATATTTATGGACACTATCAAGACCGGGGATGTACCATTGGATTGGCGCATTGCCAACGTGGTTCCAATTTACAAAAAGGGATCCAAAAGAAAGCCTCGTAACTACAGGCCGGTAAGACTCACTTCAATAACTGGAAAAATATTTGAGGGGCTTCTGAAAGATTCCATCCTAGAATACCTCAAGGAAAACAATGGAATAACTCCTCACCAGGCGGGTTCATGAGACGTCGATCATGTCAGACCAATCTGATCAGCTTCTACGATGAAGTAAGCTCTAGGCTGGACCTGGGAGAGTCTATTGATCTCGTATATCTAGACTTCTGCACGAGCATTTGACACCGTGCGACATAATAGGCTGATATATAAAATGAGACAGCTTGGATTGGGTGAAAACGTGTGGATCTGGTTAATGAACTGGCTCAGAGACAGAAAGCAGAGGGCGGTAATAAATGGATCGTACTCTGGGCCACTGTTGCTAGTGGGGGGGCCACAGGGCTCAGTATTAGGCCCCATTATGTTCAATATATTTATCAATGACCTGATAGAGGGGCTGCACAGCAAAATATCAATATTTGCAGATGACACAAAACTATGCAATATAATCAATGCAACGGAGGACAATGTACTGCTACAAACGGGCTTGGGGAGAAAAATGGCAAAAAAAGTTCAGTGTTGATAAATGTAAGGTTCTGCACATGGGCAGGAGAAACTGATGTCACCAATATACACTAAATGGGGTACTGCTAGGGAAAAGTGATATGGAAAAAGACCTGAGGGTACTAGTGGATTTTAGATTTAACTAGAGCAACCAATGCCAGTCAGAAGCTGCAAAAGCTAATAAAGTCTTGGGGTGCAGTAAAAGAGGTATAGGGGCGAAGGACGAGAACATTATCCCCCCACTATATAAGGCACTTGTCAGGCCTCACATGGAATACTGTGTACAGTTCTGGACACCGGCGCTCAGGAAAGATGTTGAGTGCTTGAGGGGTACAAAGAAGGGCAACTAAACTAATACATGGAATGACGGGACTGGAATAACCAGAGAGGCACCAAAATTGGGATTATTCACCCTGGAAAAAAGACGGCTAAGGGGCGAACAAATAACTCTGTATAAACACATGAGGGGACAATACAAGGATCTGTTTATACCCAGGACTGCGATGGTAACGAGAGGGCATCCGCTACGTCAAGAAGCAGATGCTGTGCTGCGTGCATTGTCCACCTGTGTGCCGACTCCTGCGCTCTATGTTTCCATGGTGATGGCTTTCAGCTCGCATGAAGGTGTACAACATCATGTGATAAAAGGATTCATCCCGCGCATGTGCAGTGGATGAATCCCGCGCATGCGCCTTCTGACACGCCGAGAGGCCTTATGCAGCATCCTATATCCAGGGTATGTTTCTATGGTGACGGCTTGTTGCTTGAAGGAAGGCAGGCATCATCACGCGATTAGTGACTTATCCTGCGCATGTGCAATAGCTTCTTGACACGCCGAGTGGCCATTTGTAATGGTCTATGGCCACTGTGTGCGCCCTTATACAAATTAAGAGAGATACCACTTACATGTCAAGTGGGTACTCATTGATATCCGGCACCTGGGGCCTACTCCTGGACATCCTATCACAGTACAGGGTGTTGTGGGGGTGTGAAGTTGGGGGAGGCACTCTTCTGTAGATGTTTAATGTTATGTTGTACTGAGCTTGATAAGGGCCGAAACGTCGCTTCTCTGGACACAATAAAGAGGCATCTGAGGATGCGATGGCTTATTCAGCAAGTTTACCGTGTGCTGCTTGCACATATGTTTTTGGTATGTAACTTTTGGGATCCTTTCTTGAAGTCAGAACCTAGAGGCAAGCTGGCAATCTTGAAGGTTCTCTTATGCCGTGAAATGAATTAATGAGACGGCATGGGACAAGCGACAAGGGGGATAGGAATGGGTTAAAGAAGAAGCAAGCGAGGAGGTGGGCGGAGCTAGGACAGGAAAGGGAAAAGGGGAGAAGAAGGAAGTGGAGCTCAGTGCAGCGGTGAACAACGTGGAAGAAGGATATAAGAAGAGAAGCAGAAAGGACAGACAGCAAGAGAAAGAAAAAGGAAGCTTTAAAAAAGACGGAGTAAAGCAACGGAAGAGGAGGTGAAAGCAAGGAGCCCAGTCGGGTTGAAGAGAGAGAGATCGTTTAGGAGAAGACAGCTAGAGAAGCAGCAGGTGAATTACAGAGGTTCGTCAGGACGGCACAGCATGGCTAGAGGTGCTGCTACTTACCTGCAGATCGGAGTCGGAGCCCGGGAGGCCCACGGCGACAGACGCACCAGAGAAGGAAGACGGGAAGAGCGCAGCCCAAGAGCGCGAAGTGGAGCGTGGACGTCCGAGGAGGCGAAGAAATCCCCCGGTAAGACTCAGTCCGAGTCCGGCGGTGAGGCGGCGCAGCAGTAGAGCGAGCCGGGGCGACGAGGGAGCGAAAGACACCGGAAGTGGCGGGAGAAAGAAGGCGCCATTCTCAAATCGCGCGCCAGAGGCAACGCGTGTGAGAAGCCACCGATCACCTCCCGTTGGGGGTGCGGAGCAAAGAGGCGGACTGCCGGCGGCAACTGGATCCGAGGAGACAGAGCAGCGCGCAGTCAGGCGCAGGACAGCGGGAACCAGAGGAGGCGAGGAGCGGCAACCAAAGGAGGCAGCATCGGGGAGCGCGCGGTACGGCCGCAGGCTCAGGTAAGATGGCGGCGCCGCGTGCAGGTCAGAGCAGACGGGAGCACAGGGGGGAGGGGGCACAGCAGCCCATAGGGAAGCAAGGCATAGGGGGACAGACCGCAGGCGGGTCACAGGGAGGGGGGAGGCAAGCAGCCCCTCGCATAGTTGGACCAGCAGCGCAAGCAGCACGGCACGCAGCGCGCTAGCGGGCAGCAGGGGGGGAGTCAGCACGCGAGAGGGCAGCGGGAGCCCGCGCTCTCGGCGCAGCCCCTTTCATTCATCGGGCCATAGGGTTATTAACCCTTTAGTTACCTCTGGCTCCGAGGGGTCCGTTTACGCACATTATTCCCGCTCCCGGCCAACATCCCATTGCCTTTCCCAGGAGGTCTCTCAGCGCTATATGCAAGATAACCTCCCGCCATCGAGAAGTGACCCCGCCTCAACCAGTACCCATAAAGTTTGTTACGTGAACCCCAGATATGCGTTCACGTCCGCTAACCCCTCAGGGTACTCCTCCCATAGCTCCGCTGGCCATACCGGGAACCGACGCCAGGGTAAAGGCGCTAGACGCAGGCAGAGGAAAAGGGTTAGGCGAGAGAGATACGCGCGCGACAGCGAAGGTGAGCAAGGAAGGGTAGGACCTGAGCGCGGCAGAGCTGCTTTTAGAGAGCGAGAGGCGTGCAGAAGCGACAGGCGTAGGGCGCAGCAGTCTGATAATCAGCAGGAAAGCCGAAGCCAGACGGTGGCGGCGTCATCAACCATCCCGAGTGGGGATTATATACGCCGCAGGAGGCATGAGGACTTGCAGGAGCGGCCTTATCGGGGCCATCCCGAAGCCACACAACCAGGAATGGCGCAAGAGGCTACGGATTCGAAGGATCGGCAGCCACCGTACAGACAGGACAGCAGCACCATGAGACGACTGGCGGGGACCACGCCCTTGGCAATGCCGGAGGTCGGTCGAGCCGGTGAGTTTTTGATTACACAAAAGCTTTTGGTTATACAAGCTTGGAATAATGTTATGGATTCCGCGAGAGCAGCGGATAAGAGTGATTTGGTTTACACAAGCTTGGAATGATGTTATGGTGGATCCCGCGAGAGCAGCGGATAAGAGTGATTTTGGTTACGACGTTGGGTCAGCAGGGGGCGAGGGCCCACCTGCGGTTGAGATGGTTGGTTACAAAACGGACCCATTGGATGGGTTAAGAGATTACGGATTCTTTATTTGGCTGTTGTTGCCCCATTAGGGGTCGGTTTTGCTGATGATGTAATGATAAAAAAAAAAAAAAATTTTCGAAAAGGTTTTTTATGTTGATATTTGGTCCTTTCTGTCAGCGGACCATGTTACAGTCAACAAGGAGTGGTTATCCGAACGCAAGAAGGTTGCCAAAACTTGGGCAACTGGTTGCGGGCGTTTTCTCCGTATTGGCTTAGTTGCTTGTCGACATCGGCCGAAAATACAGGCACGAGCGCTTTTTCTGTGGGGGGCAACACGCTGCGATTCGTTGTTTCCGTAAGCAGAGAACGTCAACAGCGGTTGCACCGAACACCGGTGAAAAGCGGGTGCCTGCTTGCATGGTTACACAAGCACCACAGGAAGCAAAATCCTTAAACAAAGTTTTTCTATCGATTTTCGTTACCCCGTTTTAGACCAGCCAGCCACCACTTTATGTCGCCTGGTTGGCCCTTTCTCGAACCCCCATTTTCCAATTTACACACCGCTGGGACTGGTCCCAAAAAGCAGACTGGCAAGTTCGGTCTGATTGATCATCTGTCTTTCCCAAAATGGTAGTCGATGAATGACGGTTTTCAAAGGTGCAAGCCTCGGTGGTTTATACCTCTTTTGATCATGCATTCGCAGACGGACTGTGTTATTTTTTCGAGCTGTTTAGTTCCTTCCTGGAATGGATCCTCAGGTACAAAACGGGCATCACGTCGGTGACTCATTATTTAGACGATTTCTTGTTTATCGGTACAGAAACGTCCGGTGTTTGCGGTTTTTTGTTGAATACTTTCCAGAATCTCATGCAGCGGGTGGGGGTCCCGTTGTCGGCGGAAAAGACGATGGGCCCCGTGACCTGTTTAACCTTTTTGGGCATTGAGATTGACACGGAAGAAATGGTTTTTCGGTTACCAACGAAGAAAAATAGCGCGGCTACGACAAGCGGTATCGGACGTGGAACGGTGTTAAAAAGCCACTTTGCGCCAGTTTCAGTTTCTCATGAGGCTGCTCAACTTTGCATGCAAGGTCACCCCCATGGGCCGCGCGTTTTTCTAGACGGTTGTCGTTAGCGACGGTGGGGGTCAGCGAGCCCCATCATTTTATCCGGGTCACGCGCGGGATTGGAGATGATTTGCATATGTGGCGAGTCTTACTGGAAACTTTCAACGGGCAAGTGTTGTGTCAAAAGGAGGAGTGGTCGGGGGACGACGTCAACCTGTTTGCTGATGCGGCCGGTTCGGACGGTTTCGGAGTGATATTCAGAAACCATTGGTGCAGGGAGTCCTGGCCAAGGTCGTGGATACAGCATCAGCTGGTGAAAAATATTACGTTACTGGAATTCTTCCCGGGTGTGGTGGCCCTGGAACTATGGGGAGCGGAGCTCCAGGACAGCAAGATATGTTTTGTGGTCAGACAACGCGGCAGTTGAGCGAATTATCAACAAACAGTCTTCGGGGTCTCAGCCGGTGTTGGCTTTACTGAGGCACGTTGGACTTATTTGTTTGCAACGGAATATATTCTTACGCGCTAAGCACGTGCCGGGTTTTTTGAACGGAGCGGCTGACGCACTCTCTCGTTTTCAGATGGACTTGTTCAGGGAACGGCACCCGCGGGCGGAGACCGAGGGGGTACGTTGCCCGCTTTTCTTATGGAACCTAGTCGAGAGGAGTTGTTGAAGCTGGTGGAAGCGTTGGTTTCAAAGGGAACGTGGAGAAGTTATAATACGGTCTCGTCTGCAGGGTTGTCATTCACAGGTGGCCGCGTTGCGGGGGGGTTCGTCGCGCGCGGGGCAGTAATGGATATGTTATCCGCGCTACGATCACGTCGAGTGTCTTTTGACGTCGCCAAGAAACATTTGGCGGGTGTCGCCTTTTTGTTGAAGTTGCACAGGTTAGAGGACGTTACAAAGGACTTTGCCATCCGGCAAATATTGCGCGGGTGAAAAAGGACAAGGGGCGGGTAGATTCCCGCCGGCCCATTACGTACAATTTATTATGCAAGTTGCTGGACGTTTTGGAAACCACATGCGTTGGTGCAGAGGAAACGATGTTATTTAGAGCAGCATTCCTGTTAGCTTTTTCGCAGCGTTAAGGATCAGCGAGTTAGTTCCCGCAAGTAAGAAAAAAGAGGGAGGCCTCCTTTTTAACGACGTGTTACTGTTAAACGATACATTACGCGTGCGCGTCAGTCGGTCTAAAACGGACATTTATGGTAGAGGCGAATGGCTGTCAATTGGCAGCCGGGGTGCACATTGGTGTCCGGTGGACACGGTTAAGCGTTATTTGGCTTCAAGAGTCACAAGCGGGCAATTCTTGGTTCATGCGTCAGGACTACCGCTTACTCGTTTTCAATTTTCGTCGGTGTTACGCGCGTCGTTGCGCGCGGTAGGCCTAGAGGCTTCGGAGTTTGGCACTCATTCTTTCAGAATGGGCGCGTCAACGACGGCCGAGTTAGGCGGGATGAACGAAGAAGAGGTAAAAAGGTTGGGAAGATGGAGGTCTCAGGCATATAAATCGTATGTGAGGCCAGATCTGATGGTTATATGATATTTTTCGTCGGCCGTGAATTTTCTTTTGCTTGTTACGTTTTTTCCTAGCCATTTCGGGGTTTTTCTTGTGTTTTTTCTGTGCTTACTTCCAGCTGCGGAGCCGTGAAAGGTGTGGATTATAGGACATTCCTACATTTACTGGGCTGAAAAGAGGGCAGCCGTACGGCTGTCAGGTCGGAGTTTGAATTTAACCGGAACTGCCGTAAATTGGCACAGAGTCCGAGGGCTTCAATGGCCTAGTTTGTTACGGATTGTTATGGACATCAGCAGGTGGACCCCCCGAAGAGTCGTACTGGTCATTCAGGCCGGGGGGAATGACCTAGGAAGGATGAAGATGAGAGACTTACTGGTCATCATGAAGCAAGACTTGCTAAGGTTCCGGGATTGCTTCCAAGAAGGAATTTTGGTTTGGTCAGATATAGTGGCCAGAAGGAGTTGGCGAGGAGTGCGCGATCCGGAAGCGATAGATAGGGTCAGGAGATTAATTAACTTAAAGATTTCAAAGTTTGTACAGTCACTAGGTGGCATCGCTATCAGACATTGGGAGTTGGAAGAAAAGGAGAGAGGAGCACTCAGAGATGATGGAGTCCACCTGAGCGATGTCGGTCTGGACACTTTTCTGTCGGGTTTGCAAGATGGTGTGGAGATGGCTTTGGCACGAGTTGGTGGGGTGGGGCGTCATGCGTAGGAGTAAACGACGCATTCCGCGTGGCCTGGAGTTTTTTCCATGCTGGAGAAGGAGAGTCGAGGAAGGTTAGCAGCCAAGGACCTGGGCTCACGAATTTCCTCGGGACTATTGTGGACTCAAAGTTGGACGTTTACGGCATGGAAAAGGTTTTTTCTCATAAAGGTTTTTTCTTAATTAAATAAAGTTTTTGATAAGCGTTGGTTTAATAAAGCTGTGGCCTACCCCACAATTTTACCCAACAGAAGGTCTGATGGTTATTTTAGATAAGTAAGCGAGCATAGAGGTAAGGTTATTTGTCGCTAGTCCCCATATGATTGGATGAAACGGTGGTGCTGCTGGACACATCTTCTGTGGTAAACTCTCGACTAAATGTCACCAGTATAAAGCCCCATATAGACGGGACGAATGTTGGGCAAACAATGCCCGACATACTCGCTCTTGTGTTATTGCATGGAAGCTAGTATCGCTGGCTCACAGCGGGGCAGCTGGAGGAGTTTTCACTCCTCGCTCCCCGCACCTCTCCATTCAATTAGCATAGCGCTAGTTCAATACTGAACGGCCGCTATTTACACTAAACGCTCATAGTTCAGCTCATCATCCATTGTTTATGCTGCATAAACGATGGACGATGAGCTAAGCGCTGATCATTTAGTGTGAATAGCAGCCAGTCAGTACTGAACGGCTACTGTGTTACGTCAATGGAGTGAGGGGGGGGGGGCCCAAGGAGTGAAATCTCCTGCAGCCTCCCTGGCCCCTGCTGGATGCTCTGTCAGAGATCCAGCGATACTAGCTCCAGTGTAACAGCACCACAGCGAGTGTATACGAGAACGAGTGTCAGGCATTCTAGGCCTTAACCGAGGAAGCAATGCACAGCCACTTAAAAAGATTAAAATAGATAAACTTTCCCCCCGGCCTGATGGCATATACCACATGGTCCTAAGGGAATTAGGTAATGTGATAGACGGACCTTATATTTAAGGACTCCACCGGGACTGGGTCTGTTCCACTGGATTGGCACATAGCAAATGTGCCAATATTCAAAAGGAGACAAAAAATGAACCTAGAGACTACAGGCCGGTAAGTCTGACTATTGTGGGTAAAATTTTTGAAGGGCCTCTAAGAGAAGCCATCCTGAAGGACCTCAAGGAAAATAGCTGTATAACTCCGTATCAGCATGGGTTTATGGGGGGGGGGGGGGGGGCGTTCCTGTCAAATCAACCTGAGCAGCTTCTGTGACGAGGTAAGTTCTAGACTGGACCGGGAAGTCACTGGATCTTGTGTATCTGGACTTTTCCGAAGCGCTTGATACTGTGCCGCATAAAAGGTTGGTATATAACCTGATAATGCTTGGTCTCGGTGAGAATATGTGTAAGTGGGTAACTAACTGGTCAGTGATAGAAAGCAGAGGGGGGTTATAAATGGTTCATACTCTGATTCAGTCACAGTTACCAGTGGGGTACCACAGGGGGCAGCACTGGGCCCAATTCTTTTAATATATTTATTAATGATCTGGTAGAAGGATTACACAGTAAAATAGCAATATTTGCAGATGATACAAAATTATGCAAAGTAATTAACACAAGAGAGGACAAAATGCGGTTGAAAATAAATCTTTATAAGATGGGGGCGGAAAGTTGGCAAATGAGGTCTAACACTGATACATGTGCGGCTCTGCACACGACCAGTGGAAGGCTCCTACACCGACATAGTAAAGGGTTATTTACTGTAAGAGCAGTAAGACTATGGAACTATCTCCTGAGGACGCGGTGATGGTGAATTCTTTGCCTTACTCACACTTTACAATATTACATGTTATATCGCTGATCACTCAGAAGGGTCCGTGATCCGGGATTATTCAGATTGCCAGATTGGAGTCGGGAAGGAATTTCTTTCCCTTAAATGAGGAAAATTGGATTCTACCTCACTGGGGTCTTTTTTGCCCTCCTCTTTATCAACAGTGGGGGTTAATAGTCTGAACTAGATGGACATATGTGTGTTTTCAGCCTAAAATACTATGTTACTCTGTTAACTACGTCGTTTAGTGTTATAGTACCAACTCCTTGCAAGATATCGTTAGTACCATGTATCAAACACTTTTGTGTATATTAGGTGAGCGTTGAGTTACCGTAGAGCGACTGTCAGATGGCTTGTTTACCGTCCTTCCTTATTAACTCCCAATCCAATATTCACTACAGTGTTATGTAATAAGTTCCGTATATCTCGTGGTATCCTGTTGGCTCCATCACATCCTGAAACTTCCGTCGCTCCCCACATTCCGTGACAACAGCTTTGAAACAATGCGGTGAATTTCAGGGCTTGTGAAAAAGTTATTTATCTGCTTTTTAATTGAAGGCTAATAGGAATTATGTAAAGAACGGGTGGAATAAGAGAATCTGGGTCTGCAGTGCATAGTGGCGGCGTCGCAGCGAGCCCGCAGCAGCATGGTGCCCACCGGCAGTATAATGCCAACCCCTCCTCCACCTCGGCTTTTGTGGTCTCTTTGTTAATTTGTTTCAATGAAAGATGCATTCCTATAAAGGGCAGGCGGCAGAACGTGAGCGCTGATAAGGACAGTTTTCTTTTTGTTATCGCTCTGATCATCTCAGGACTTGCTTCACTAACCCGGCCTTGTTCAGGATGTTTTTTTCCTGTGAGAACAGGACACTGGAATTGAGGGGGAGGATAACCCGAGTGGTGCTCATGAGGGCTCATGGGGGCTCATGGGGACGGGAACACTTTCAAAAAGCTTCTTCTTTGAAGCACTTTTGTGAAGTGGGCGATGCTGAGCAACGTAACGATAAATCCCCCCCAAGTCACAACTGGAATATTTTCCCTTCACATGTTATTTGTCTCATATAGAAAAGCTGCAGGTTTTGTGATACAATCTGCCAGACTATCATTTATTTATATTGCTTACAGAGCAGCAACATGTTCACAGCTCCGCATGCACTGCAACCACTGGCTGCCCCAAATGACTGCTCCCCTTTATTATGTGGGTGAGCTCAGTGGCCCGCTCAAGGCCCGGTGGGGGAAGCCAATGTAAATATAAAAATGACATCTTCCAGCTCAGTTCCTTTCTCCTACGCCCCCATTACTTTAGTTTACGGGGCTCTTCGGAGCTGTCAGGGTCCCTTTAAGGCTACTTTCACACACGACTATTTTTGCTTTGTTGTATATCTGTGTTGAAGGGACCTTAATAACGAGCTAATGTGGTGCAAAATTATAGCGCTAATCACATGGACATATTTTTATGGTTGTTTCTTGAAAACGCAGCATGGTCTATTTTTCGCATATTTGCCTCCGTATTTGTATCCTTTTCTATGGAGCAAATATCGACCATTTTTTGCCCAGAGGGACATAATAAAAATATAGAGGCAAGTATGAATGGCAATTGATGACATGGACGTAATGTCTTCTGATACACCACCATAATACAGATCGGCATTACAGACGTGTTTTTACACGCTCCTCTACCTTCCTGCGTGCTGTGTTTGATCCCAGCCTCCAGAAATTACAAAAAAAGGAAAACAAGTAAAATTTCAAAATTCAATCTATGGATGTGATATTTCCGTGCCATACGCCTGGCATGCGGTCGTCCTTACAGCTCCTATGGCGGCCGAGCCTTGTATTGCTGCTTATTTCTGCAGTGTATCTAGGACAGAATGCCTGCATACACGTATCACCTGATGGTATATACCATTTTTTTCTGATTCAGATACGGACATAACTATGGTTGGCTTTATATTGGCGCACATATTGATACAGATTTGTCGTGCCGTTGCTGCAGGTTTTGCTCCTTGCAATCCAAAGTGAATAATCCACATAAATTCCACATCAAATCTGCATGTAATATATGACAATTTGTATGTGCCATGAAATGACTTAACCTTGGATGTACTCAGGATGTAGAGGCCCATGTAGCTCTATGGTAGCCATAGTACACCTTGGTACAAATCTGAGCGTGATATGAGCCCTTTAATCCTGTCGCCGTGGTTCTAGTCTTCCTCCGGTTTTCCCAATTTTGTTGCGTTATATATTATATATCGCACCTTGTGTTTTCTCTCTATCACTGCAGGGATATTCTATCTGTAATTTCCAAACATGTCATGTTAAAAAAACAACACTTGCTGCTAATAACGTTATCAGCGCACACCAAATATTCTCCTTTTCCATTGAGCCGGCTTACATAAAATATCTTACAAAGATCTGCCGCTTATTTTACATATACTCATAGAGACAATTGTCTTCCCAAATCCTTCCACACAAACGTCCTCGTGCACAAGTGCCAATGAGGTGACACAATATACCCATCTAGTGGTTGTCTGCTGAACGGGGCTCGCTTTCCTGGCACCAAGTTTCTGCTTTTCTGTAAGCCAACGCTTGACTGGCCACATTAATGGATTATCAGTGACTTGTGATGTGAGGATTTAGCATAACTATTCAAAATCCCTCTGTGTTCCCCCGCAGCACCTGTATCCTGCACACCAGTTATCCACAAAACCTGCCAGGCTTCGTGCATCTGTTCCACCATGGATGAGGCTCCAAAGAAAGAATCATGTAGTATCTTCTACTTGCACTGGGTGTGGGGGGGGATGAAGAAAAGAAACTAGACATTGCTCCAAGTTGTTGTCCATAAGATGTCAGACATGGCATTGTACCAACAGCATCAAAGGTTGCCCTTTCACCTGGTCCAGGGGCATAGAAGCCTGTCGAGTCCCTGCGGTCTTCATTACAGCGAGCGGTTCATGCGGTGATTAGCACATTGTCCTCGGGGGATGCGCTACCTGCCACAAATAACACAGCTTTGTTTGTCTGAGCAGCTGCCAGTCTCTGCGGCCTTCATTATATTACACGCATCTGTGTTTAATATCACTCAGTGCTACAAACACTTCCTAAAACGTAGACGAGTCCCACAACCGTGCATGTGCCATGAGGCTGACCTAGTCTACAGAACCTGATCTCTCTCCTGGGCGCCGGATCGCTGACGAAGAAACTGCTGGTAAAAAGAGAAAAACAGGGAAATGTTATTTTCAAATGACCAAGAAATTCCTACTGGGATCTCATATCCAGACATATAACATAAAAACCCGCAGTGCCACCGCAGGGGGTTCAACACTTCTAGCCAATCAGGTGTGAAAGAGCAAAAATCTGAATACATTATTACACAGCCGAGAGTCACGGAATCGACACAAACGTTACAGATTGCGGCCTGATTAGGAACAAACTTCTAACATACAAGAACCTGGACTTAACCCTTTGCAATCCAATTTTGGATTCAGGGTTTCCTAGGGGGCTCTCTCTTTCTGACATTATACAATGACGCCATCTGCTGGCTAGAGCCAGTATTGCGGTATGGGACATGCTGGAGAGGCCCACAACAACAGAGCAGCCAGTAATATACAGTAAGAATACCCTGCCGGACGTCTTCCAACATCAAAGCTGTAGAGCCTTCAATCAGAATGTCTTCAGACGTCAGACAGTGGATTGGAAAGGGTTAATCGTGCGCATTTTAGTTTACGGTGCAATGAGGGGACGTGACTCGATGTGCCTGGGAGCTGCTGCTAGAGCATGCCCATGAGAAGATGACTTTCTGCATTGAATCTCCGCATCCTCAGCAATGTTCTGGGACCCACAAATATGGCTAACGGGGGAGAGCGAGGTGTGCGCAAATTCACTCGTATGGTGTTTGCTCAGCAGATGGCCTGCTGTTTCATAGTATACAAAGTCCATCTCTAGAAACGCCTACAGCCGGATTCACACACACATAGTTGTGCACAATACGCAGAAAATGAGTTGGTTTACATGCACGTATTTGGCGCGCGCATTTCAGTCACACAAAAAAAGTACGCAGCACGCTCTATTTTCCTGCGCATTTGCACAGAGAAAGAGAATATATGGAACTCATTACACTATTTGGCCGTCTCCACAGCTGGGAGCTTCGGTGCTTGTTTTTTGCGTGCATAAATGGGCACAAAATGTATAGTGAAATAATGCGAATACGTGTAGAAACGTGCATGTGCTTGTAGGAATCCCACCCAAGGCTCTGTTTACAAACGATTCACTGTTTGAATGAGCGAATGATGTCACATGTCACACATTCAATAGTGCAGCCTGTATATAATAATAATCTGTATTTGTATAGCGCCAACATATTCCGCAGCGCTTACATAGACGGGGGATACAGAAAGACAAAAAATACAAACATTACAGAACCACGGTTACATAGTAATCAGCTGATGGAGACAATAGGGGTGAGGGTCCTGCTCCAACGAGCTTACATACTACAGATAATGGGGGGATACAGAAGGTAAAGGGGCTGGAGATGTGCTCTGTATGGAGAGGTGGAGTGTGAGGGATGCTATACACAGACAATGGTCAGACATTTAGCCGTGTGACAGCAGAATCGGTATGACTGCAGGAGCGGTTTATGATGGCTAGCAGGGATTGCAGTCAGTAGGTCAGGGAGCATGTTATCAGGCGGAGTACAGAGGGGTTTGTTTAGGGAATGCGGTATACCTCCCTGAAGAGATGCGTTTTTAGAGCACACCTGAAGTTCTGCGAGTCCTGGATTGCCCGGGTAGCCTTTGGTAGTGCGTTCCAGAAGACCGGTGCTGCTCTGGAGAAGTCTTGGAGGCGGGAATGAGGAGTTTGAATTAGAGGTGTGCACAGTCTAGTTTTGCTAGCAGAGCGGAGAGCCCGGGCTGGGTGATAGATTGAGATGAGGGAGGCAATATAGGGCAGTGCGGTGCTGTGGATGAGGGATACAATATAGGGGGGGTGCGGCGCTATGGAGGGCTTTGTGGATGAAGGTAGTGAGTTTAAATTGAATTCTGTATTTAACGGGCAGCCAGTGCAGTGACCGGCACAGGGCAGAGGCGTCCGAGTAGCGGCTGGACAGGAAGATGAGCCTGGCTGCCGCATTCAGGATGGATTGGAGAGGGTAGGGTCTGGTGCGGGGGGGCGATCAGCAACGAGTTGTAATAATTGAGCCGAGAGTGGATGAGGGCGACAGTAAGCGTTTTTAGCGTGTCTGTGGTGAGAAAAGAGCGGATTCTTGCGATGTCCTTTTGGTGCAGCCGACATGTTCGGGCCAGAGATTGGATGGTAAATGAGAGATCGGGGTTGAATATGACCCCAAGGCAGTGGGCATGTTGTCTAGGAGTTATGGTGGCGCCACACACTGAGATGGAGATGTCAGGATGAGGGCAATTAGTGGAGGGTGGAAATACCAGTAGGTCAATTTTAGAGAGGTTCAGTTTTAGGCCGCCTGCAGACGAGCGGGTCGGATCTCGCCGCGAGACCCAATCCGAGCGCCTGCAGAGACGAGCACGTACTCACCCGCACCCGGTGGCCACGGCTCTTTCATGTGCCGGCTGCCGGGCAGCCGGCGCATGCACAGACCGGAGCCGGCGGCCGGGTGAGTGACGTTTCTGTGCGAGGCTCGCACAAAAATAGGACGTGCCGCGGTTTGTTTGCCGCGCGAGATTTCGCGCGGCCAAACCGCTGCCGTCTGCATAGGAGTGCGTATTGTAATGCACTCCTATGCAGGCTTTGAGCGGCGGAAAGCGCGCGGGAAATCTCGCCGCGGGATTTCTGCCCGTGTGCAGGCGGCCTTAGGTAGAGAGAGGACATCGTGTTAGAGACAGCGGACAGACAGGCGGTGATGTTTTGGAGGAAAGGTGCAGAGATGTCATGGGCAGAGGTGTATAGCTGGGTGTCGTCAGCATAGAGGTGGTATTGGAGGCCAAATCTCCTGATGGTTTGTCCAATAGGGGCTGTGTAGATAGAGAAAAGGAGGGGGCCGACGACCGAGCCCTGGTGGACCCCAACAGCAAGGGGAAGAGGAGGGGAGGTAGAGCCAGCAAAGGAGATGCTAAAGGAGACGTATATACAATCAGATGCATCGGTGGTTCGATGAAGCGAGAAATCGTTCAGAATTGTTCACACTTGCCGTATAAGTGAATGAGAACGACTGAATGGTCGCTACTTAAACTTAAAGGAATTTTCTAGGGAGAATACTAGTGGTGCTGTATCCTTATAGGTCATCAATAGTTGATTTGTCAGATGAACTTGAGCAGTGAGTGATTGTCTTAGCTGACCGACGACACGCCGTCATTGTCTGGATACAAGTTGGTCAGACTGACATTTTTGACCCATATTCCCAGAAGAGGATTTTCCTGAACAAATGTTTCAGAGATGTTTGCAGGAAGATCCCTCATCCGTCACCTGATGTCACTGAACATGTGTAGCCAACCTGAACCCAGAACAGCTAATGTGGACTACAATGTGTAAGGCTGCGCTTGTGAAACAACTCAGAAGGTAAAGGGTTAAAGGGTTTCTTTATTTTTTTTTTCTTCAAACTTTTTTGTCAATTTATAAAAATGTAAATGGAATGCTACAAGATGTGTGAAAGCGCCGCAAGGCCAACGCCTTGTTTACACACCGTATATCCCGTAAATCAGTTCAGTCTCGCAGGACTTTGTAACATTTTTAAGCTAACAGAGAAAAAGGAGATAATTCAAAACCGGGTACTTTTTTTGATGTTTTTTTTAGTGTAATTCCACACGGGCGATCACGATTTTTCAGCGAGAAAATGGCATATTTATTTGATTTGTAAATAATCTTTCATCGCCGCCACCTGCGATACAATCGCACGATTTCTTATCGTAAAGGTCAGTGAGACTTTGTAATGTTACAATCGCTTTGCATCACAACACGAGTTTGTAGCGTTGCCATGCGATGAAAAAAAAGCCTCCATAGGAATACATAGGAGATAAAAAAAATAAATCGCACATCGCAAAAAGACAGAGCAGCCGCCATTTTTTTTATCCTCTCAACATCGCAGGAGTGAAAACATTGCAGACGGGAATAAAACCGTCGTAAATCATTGGTTTCATATTCTGCTTTTTTACTGAATATCGCAGCAGGTGAAAAATCGCTCGAAAATTGTGCCATTATCTCGCCTGTGAGAAACGACCCTAAGAAATGAAGACTTTAATTCAGCCAGACGCAAGTAGAGAAAGTTTAAGATTATTAGTTATAGGGCCTCTTCCACACGGGCGATAGAGATTTGGATGCGAGATAATCATATCGCTGCTATGCGCTCGCCATTTTCTCGCATCAGAGAAGCGATTTTCTCACAAAATTCTAACATTTCACCGCATGTGGTCCCGATGTTCTCTTGTGCGAGAGGATTAATTTATCAGGCAGGTGTGAAGGGAACGGCCTCTGACCCGGCCTACTCGCTATTCTCATTTAAGTCACTAATATTTGGGTGTGTCAGTGTGGAGCCTTTCGGCGCGGCGCATTGACTCGTGTGGGAAATGTCTTTCAGAAGCGAGGAAATGTTGGCCCATTGGCTCCTTGACATTTCCTCAAGATGGCTGCTCTAACTCCTCAGTTCTTGCTTTGCTCTCCAGAACCTTCCCCCACACATATATCTATATTCCACAACACTTCTGCTCGATTCAACCCAAACAACCAATCACTGTGAATCAGCCAACCCAAACAACCAATTACTGTGAATCAGCCAACCCAAACAACCAATCACTGTGAATCAGCCAACCCAAACAACCAATCAGGTTGTGAATCGAGCAGAAGTGTTGTGGAATATAGATACATGCTTCCCCCACTCTGCTGGGAAATCACCTCTCCCTTCTAAGAGGCTCAACAAACCCCATCCTGGAGAATTTGCATAGCTCCCCATAGCAGGCCGAGTTTTCTCACATAGCATAGCATGCGGGCCGCTAGTGGAGAGTATGCGATGCTAGAAAATTGCAGACTCCATAGGGAAACATGGGCTACACAAATCGCAAATTGCGGCTGTATAGATTTTGTAATCTCGCTATCTCGCATGCTATAAAACATGGCATGTGTGGAAGAACCGACAGGAGAGCACGGGCTCTACAAGCATGCGATTTCTCGCAGTCTCGCAATATGAGAAAATCGCACAAGGAAATTGCCTGTGAGAAAGAGGCCTAAACCACAAGGACTTTACTTTTTCATGCGTCAATTGACTATAAACTGTATACTTATCAAAATCAGAACTTAATCATTTGTGATATATATATATATGTATTACATCCTTTTTTGCCGTCTAGTGCTTTTTTTAATTTTTGTCATATTTTTGTAATTTTCAAAATATGAACTATTTATGAGAACTGCAATGTGATTGGTTATGCATAAATATTTGCAAAAGGCTAATCTCAGGAACAATATAAAGTAAAGGTGTTCTATGCCCTGAGCTGCCCATCTGATGACGTCATCAGCAGCTCCTTGTGCAGCCTGGTAAGAGTCGTGCTGTTCTTGTTCACTTATCCTTCAGTGTTGCACATTTCTATGTGAAGCACTGAATGATCACTGTTTAAGCCGCCCAATAAGTGAACGAGCCGCCGATGATGTTTATGCCGGCTGAATATGAACACCGAACAAGAATCTCACAATTGGCTGCACTTAATTATTCTGTCAAAACATACCATAAGGCCGCCTGCACAGTGGGATGTGCCCCGGTATTGAGCGTATGCTCCACCGTCCGGCGTCTTCTCTGTCTGCACTGTGATGTACCGACTGGCGCACAGCCGCACATGCGCAGGGCAGAGCCGGCACGTCACCAGTGACGTTTCTGTGTAGGCGTCTGCGAGGCTCGCACAGAAACAGGACGTGCCATGGTTTGTTTACCGCATGTTTTCACATTATCTAATGCAGTCCTATGGCAGCGGGCATGGGCGGAAATTCTGTGAGAAATCCCGCTGCGTAATTTCCGCCCGTGTGCAGGAGGCCTAAGAAATATTTTTCTTACTTTGGCTTCCCCTTGTCTTGGGACAGGTTCTAAGTATTGTCTCTGCTGCATCTTGGCATTCAGAGTCCTCTCCTTGCCTGTGGGCTAGTATACCGTGCAGCGTGGCTGTAAGAGCGGCTGAGGTGCGAGTACAACATACAGAAGGGAGTTAGCTTCTTGGTGTGAACGGTCTTGTATGCATTCCTGTGTTGTGCGGTATAATGGGGAATACGTTGGTGTGTTTTCCTAATCTGCAGAGGTAGTTGTGAGCCGGAGGTAGTTGTGAGCCGGAGGTAGTTGTGAGCCGGAGGTAGTTGTGAGCCGGACAGTTGGGAGCGCTGGCCTTTTATTATTTTGTTAAGGAGCATTTATTAGAACACAACAAAAAAAACAGAGCAACAGAGCGGCACCACGTCAGTGCGACACATGAAGAGACAGATTATGGGATGCAGAACATTAAAGGGGTTGTCCCGCGAAACCAAGTGGGGTTATACACTTCTGTATGGCCATATTAATGCACTTTGTAATGTACATTGTGCATTAAATATGAGCCATACAGAAGTTATTCACTTACCTGTTCCGTTGCTAGCGTCCTCGTCTCCATGGTGCCGTCTAATTTTCAGCGTCTAATCGCCCGATTAGACGCGCTTGCGCAGTCCGGTCTTCTCCGTGTTGAATGGGGCTGCTCGTGCTGGAGAGCTGCTCCTCGTAGCTCCGCCCCGTCACGTGTGCCGATTCCAGCCAATCAGGAGGCTGGAATCGGCAATGGACCACACAGAAGACCTGCGGTCCACCGAGGGTGAAGATCCCGGCAGCCATCTTCGCAAGGTAAGTAAGAAGTCACCGGAGCGCAGGAATTCGGGTAAGTACTATCCGTTTTTTTTTTTCAACACATGCATCGGGTTTGTCTCGCGCCGAACGGGGGGGCTATTGAAAAAAAAAAAAACCCGTTTCGGCGCGGGACAACCCCTTTAAAGTACTGCTCACGATATGTTATACTCAGTTCCAGGACTTTTCTTTTTAGAATATAAAGCAAAGGGAAAGATACCAGATATCCTCACAGCGCAACTTACAGAAGATGTCAGGACAGCAGCAGTCCAGGAAGCGGGTGCACTAATGGTGCGCTCAGACAGAACGCTCACAAAGTCCTTCAAACTTACAAAAGTGAAGGATAATCATTCAGTTTAAATGCAAACTAATGACTGAACGATGAACCAGAACCGGGAGGTTCTCGCTCGTTACGCACTTTCAGCCGGCATAAGAACCAGCGCCGGCTCGTTCATTTATCGTTCATAGGATTGTGAAACACGGAACAACGAGCATTGTGCAGTCTAAACAGGCGGACAAGCTGGCGATGATGTCGGGCAAACCAGAATCGGGATATTCTCCTTCTGTGTGAAAGGGCCATTACACGGTCCTGCCTAGGGCAAACAGACAGACACTTTTTTTGCTGTTGCAGGTAGTTTGTCCAGCGACTCCAGATTTTGGCAACTGAACTGATATACGGGATATACAGGGCAACCCCTGGCCAAATGCGTCAATTTATAGAGGGGTACTGTTACGTTTGTGTGGGCAAATAAGCAGTGGGCCCACACGGACATGACCCAGGAATAGGATAGGATTCAGACAGGACATGCTGGTAGAAACACCAAACAGGAAAGAGAACTGCGGACTGCGGACTGGACTCACAGACAGACAAAGAGAGAACTGGAAAACGACCAACACACTCACCAAACATCCCCACACGCTACAGCAGATGAAATTGCTGAATATACATATGAGGGATTAGTTCATGAATTGGCCAAGTCACTTAAAGGGGTTGTCCCGCGCCTAAAGAGAAAAAAAGATTTTTGCCCAGTCCCCCAGTACCTGTAAAGGAATACTGCTGCCAGGTGTTATTAAAAAAAAAAATTCCCTTACCTGAATCCCCGTTCAGCAACTTTAAAAAATCTTCTTTCCAAGATGGCTGCCGCTGTTCTTCTCCCACGGTGCACTGCGGGTCTTCTCCCATGGTGCACCGTGGATGTTCTTCTGCTGTCTGCGCTCCACTGCCGATTCCAGCCATCTCATTGGCTGATCGGCACCATGTGATGGGGGTGGGGCTATGCGATGACGCTGAGAAGGGGAAGGAGCCAGGACGCAGCTCGTGAGCCCAGACCATCCAGAAGAGGATTCCTCTCTGCGCAAGCGCGACTGTTGCGGCGACCAGAGGAGAAGTTTGGTCATCGCCATGGAGACGGGGACGCCAGCACCGGAGGGGGTAAGTATATAACTTCTGTATGGCCAATATTTAATGCACGATGTATATTACAAAGTGCATTAATATGGCCATACAGAAGTGCATAACTGCACTTGCTTCTGCGGGACAACCCCTTTAAGCCATGAGCGCAGCGATCAAGGGTCCTCATGTCTCACGGTCCCTATACTAGCAAGACAACTGACCACAAGCTGCAGGGAGGATGGCAGGACGCCACCTAATAAGCAAGGCGATTGCCTCAATAAAGGCGGTGCCGTGCTGGAACCTCGTTCCTGACTATCCCTGAAGGGTTAATACACGGAACCAGAACAGGCTGGCACATAGAACACAAATCACACAGCAACACACTGTGGCTAGTATGCAGGACAGAACAACCTCATAGAACAAGACAGTTCATTCCTCATATCTAGCCACTAGCACAGGCATACAGAACATGATGCTGTTCACACCATATACACAGAACAGGGCTATCCACACCTAATGTCTGGCCGCCTGCACAAACACTGGACCAGTCACTGTTCAAACAGATAACACATGTACAGGCATGCAAGACCAGCCAACCCTAGAGTGAAGGGAAACCAGCTTCTTCTTGCAGAGGGAGGAACTTTATCTGCAAACAGACCAGTGGTGACTGGCTAGCAGGTGAAACCACACCCAGCCAGCTCAATCATTCCACACCTGTGGGGCTGTGCTGCTAGAAACCTATGGGGTACAACAAATCCCAGCCAGCACAACCCTTACAGGTACTACTATGCTATTAACTACCTGAATCCAGGCTGCTCTGGTTGGCCTCCTAGAGTACTTCCAATTCAATAGAATGACCTCTACAGCATAAAACAGCTAAAGCTCATACAGGGTGCGGGTTGTCGCAGTTCCCTAGATATCCCCCAAAGCGATAAATCTTGGGGTGCATGATTCCATAAATACATCTCATCGCCACGCAATTAGAGAGGGAAAGACGGAATTACCTGTTGAAAAACATTTTTGCAGTCACGGACACAACATGGAACAGATGAGAGTTATCATACTGAAGGGCAACTATTTTATGGCTAAACCCTCTTTCTCAACAACAGAATAATTTATTTTGTAAGGCGTAAGTTTTCGGCTTAAGAACATGATTGGGTGCTCTTCCCTATTGACCTCTTGAGACATTGCAGCTCCTAAGCCCGTGTCCGAGGCATCCGTCTGAACTATGATTTCTTTTGCAAAATCAGGGGCCACCAGCACTGGTTGCTGACACAACATTAGCTTTAGATTCTCAGATGCTCGTTCAGCTTCTGGGGACCATGGAGCTATAAACAATTTTTTTTCCTTTTGTGTGCTCTGTTAATGGGGGCCACTATTTTGGCAAAGCTAGGGACAAAACGCCTATAATAGCCTACAATCCTAAAAAAGCTCTTGTTTTTTTGTTAGAGCTCGGGGCCAATTCTGTATCGCTTCATACTCCTTGTGAGGACTTAAAGGAGATGTCCCGCGGCAGCAAGTGGGTCTATACACTTCTGTATGGCCATAATAATGCACTTTGTAATGTACATTGTGCATTAATTATGAGCCATACAGAAGTTATAAAAAGTTTTATACTTACCTGCTCCGTTGCTGGCGTCCTCGTCTCCATGGTGCCGACTAATTTTCGCCCTCCGATGGCCAAATTAGCCGCGCTTGCGCAGTCCGGGTCTTCTCCTCTTCTCTATGGGGCTCCGTGTAGCTCCGTGTAGCTCCGCCCCGTCACGTGCCGATTCCAGCCAATCTGGAGGCTGGAATCGGCAATGGACCGCACAGAAGCCCTGCGGTCCATGAAGATAGAGGATCCCGGCGGCCATCTTCAGCAGGTGAGTATGAAGACGCCGGACCGCCGGGATTCAGGTAAGCGCTGTGCGGGTGGTTTTTTTAACCCCTGCATCGGGGTTGTCTCGCGCCGAACGTGGGGGGGGGGGGGGGTTTAAAAAAAAAAAAACCCGTTTCGGCGCGGGACATCTCCTTTAAAATCCTATCCCTTGCCCTCCTGAAAGTAGCAGGGGCTCCTTTTAACCCAAATGGCATTCTTACATAGTGAAAGCAGCCCTCAGGGGTAAAGAAGGCCGTGTTCTCCTTCGTACTCTGAGACATGGGAATTTGCCAATAACCTTTTGTGAGGTTTAAGGTTGTAATATACCTAGCAGGAGCTCATCCAGGCATTGGGTAGGCATTAGAGATGAGCGAGCATACTCGTCCGAGCTTGATACTCGTTCGAGTATTAGCGTGTTCGAGATGCTCGTTACTAGAGGCGAGCACCACGCGATGTTCGAGTTACTTTCTCTTTCTTCCCTGAGAAATTTGCGCGCTTTTCTGGCCAATAGAAAGACAGGGAAGGCATTACAACTTCCCCCTGCGACGTTCAAGCCCTATACCACCGCCCTGCAGTGAGTGGCTGGGGAGATCAGGTGTCACCCGAGTATATAAATCGGCCCCTCCCGCGGCTCGCCACAGATGCATTCTGACATTAGTTCAGGGAAGGTGCTATCGTGTTGGAGCTGCTATAGGGAGAGTGTTAGGAGTATTTTAGGTTTCAAGAACCCCAACGGTCCTTCTTAAGGCCATAAATCTTCTCTATATGCGCTCAATGGGGCCGGTGGCAGCAGCGCCGACCCCATTGAGAACATATAGAAGACAAATCCTTCTTCTCTGCCACAGCTGTAACAGCTGTGGCAGAGAAGAACGATGTTTGCCCATTGAATTCAATGGAGCCAGCAATACAGCAGGTTCCACTGAAAGCAATGGGCTGCCGGCGATCGCGGGATGAATGGTCGGGAAGGTGTTAAATATATAACCCCTTCCCTGCAATTCATCCAGAAATGTGTTACAATAAAAATATATACCGGCGTATAAGGCGACGGGGCGTATAAGACGACCCCCCAACTGTCACCTTATACGCCGGCAATACAGTGGAGCAAAGAATAAAAATCATTACTTACTTCTTCTGACGTTCTGCGGCGCTCCTGCAGGCTGTCACTCCCTCCTGGTGTTCTGCGGCGCTCCTGCAGGCTGTTGCTCCCTCCTGGTTCCCGGCAGAGCATTGATTTCTCTATACGAAGGGCTTTAAATCCCCGCCTCCAGAAACACACGTGCCTTCAGCCAATCACAGCCAATGACAATGATGTCATTGAATGGCTGTGATTGGCTGTGTTTCTGGAGGCGGGGATTTCAAGCCAGAAAGCAATACTCTGCCGTGGACCAGGAGGGAGCAACAGCCTGCAGGAGCGCCGCAGAACGTCAGAAGAAGTAAGTAATGATTTTTATTCTTTGCTCCACTGTATTCCTGGCGTATAAGGTGACAGTTGGGGGGTCGTCTTATACGCCCCGTCGCCTTATACGCCGGTATATATTTTTATTGTAACACATTTCTGGATGAATTGCAGGGAAGGGCTTATATATTTAACCCCTTCCCGACAATTCATCCTGCGATCGCCGGCAGCCCATTGCTTTCAGTGGAACCTGCTGTATTGCTGGCTCCATTGAATTCAATGGGCAAACATCGTTCTTCTCTGCCATAGCTGTTACAGCTGTGGCAGAGGAGAACGATCTTTACGCTGACAGTGCGGGGGGGGGGGGCACTCTTGCCGCTATTGTGGCTTAATAGTGGGACCTGTGAACTTGAGATGCAGCCCAACATGTAGTCCCTCGCCTGCCCTATCCGTTTCTGTGTCGTTCCCATCACTTTGTAGAATTGCCCAGATTTTCACAAACGAAAACCTTAGCGAGCATCGGCGATATACAAAAATGCTCGGGTCGCCCATTGACTTCAATGGGGTTCGTTACTCGAAACGAACCCTCGAGCATCGCGAAAAGTTCGACTCGAGTAACGAGCACCCGAGCATTTTGGTGCTCGCTCATCTCTAGTAGGCATCAAATTTAGAAAGTTTATTTGACTTTCTGTAATTGTTACAGAACCGCCACTCCCTGAGAGTTTTGGTACTAGGACTATTGGGCTCGACCACTCACTCCTGGATTCTTCACTCAACCCCAGTTTCACCATTCTTTGTATTTCTTTAGATACTATCTTCCGGCGGTCTTCGGGAAGTCGCTAGGGTTTTACGTGGGGCTCTGTAATGATCTCATGCTTAATAACATTAGTCAGATCTTTGTTTTGCTGTAAAAACTCTTTACACTGCTGTTTATGGGATCTTGATAGGAACTCTGTTATTGTTTCATCATGGATGTCATGGATGCCACTTGTTGTCTCAACCATAAAACAAGCAGAATTAAAGGCCCTTTTACACGTGACAAGTGTTGGGCAAGCGATGCCCGACACTCGTCCCCGTGTTTCCTCGCTGCTGTGCTGTAACACAGGAGCGAGTATCACTAGATCGCTCACAGCTTGGCCAGCAGGGTGGCGGGGCGGCTGGGGGAGGGCAGTCTCCCCACTGTCCCCCGCCTCGCTCCATTCACTTTAAGCAGCGTCTATTCAGTACTGAACGGCTGCTGTTACACTGAACGATGTATCATTCGGTTTTTAAGCATTCTTAAAACTAAATAACTGGATGACCCTCGTCTAGTAGTTCAGTTTAAAGATTCTTTTACACAGGACGATTACCATTCAAAACCCCGCGGGAGCGCAGGAACCTGAACAACCAGAACAATAATCATCCCGTGTAAAAGGGCCTTTAGAGAGTCCCTTTCTCTCCAGGACTATAGTAAATTGACATGATACAATTGTATAGGTTTCCTTTTACCAGGTTGGTGAACTTTAGAGTTGACCTCTTTAACTTTTTCAACAATTTCGTAGGGCCCTTGCCACTTGGCAAGGCATTTACTCTCTTCTGTGGGTACTAAAACTAGCACCATGTCTCCTGGACTGAACTGTTTGAGTCTAGCGGCCCTGTTATAAACCCTCGCTTCATTTTCCGAAGCCCTAAGGAGGTGTTCTTTCACATCCAGCATTACCTTTGAAATTCTCTCTTGCATTTCGGCAATATGATCTATTACACTCTTGTTAGGTGAAACCTCAGTTTCCCAAGTTCCTTTAGCCATGTCGAGCAATCCAAGTGCCGACCATACAACAACTCGAATGGTGAGAACCCAGTAGATGCTTGAGGAACTTCTCCAATCGAAAACAGTAGGTAGGGCAGTAAACAATCGCAGCCGTCCTTCTCTACCACTTTCCTCAACGTACTCATAAGGGTTTTGTTGAATCTTTCTACTAGACTATCGGTCTGAGGATGATAGATGAAGGTGCGAAGTTGTTTAATTCCTAGCATTTTAGACCACGCCTTCATGACTTTGGACATAAACCGTGTTCCTTGATCTGCTAAGATCTCCTTAGGAAGACCTGTTCTAGTAAACATGGAAAACAATTCCTTCACAATACATTTGGACAAGGTATTTCTTAGAGATGCCACTCATGGATGCCAGGTTGGATAGTCCAATATTACCAAAATATATTGGTGATCTCTATCAGATTTTACTAATGGTCCTACAAGGTCCATGGCAATATGATCAAATGATACCTCGATAAGTAAAGGAACTAACAGACTTTTAAAGTGGGAAATCGGTGAGGTTAGCTGACAAGTGGGACAGCTCTTGCAAAAATTCAATATTTCTTTGTGACAAACATGCTAAAAAACCCTATGCAGGATACGTTCCTGCATTTTATCAACCACCAAATGGCCTTCTAAGACATGTGAACCATGTTTGACACTGTGCGTCTATAACAAGTTGGTACCAGAAGCTGTTTCACCACCTCGTCTCTAATTTTTGTTACCCGATTCAACATACCCTGATTCATGGCGAAATGAGGAAACCAATTCTCACTGTCAGGATCTTTGGGGACCCAATTTACCACTGACACATTTTCATGAGCATTTTTCAGGATAAGATCTGTAAGCTATTCGTAACCAAAATTGTCCCGAGACACCTCCAAATCAGGTACAGTGGGTTCCAAAGATAATTACTCCCCCTCATCCCCTATTAATGTTGTCAATAGAAATTCCGTTAATCCGACAGGGGTCTTTATCCCAATTCTTAAAGTAACGTCACTAGGTCCTTCAGCATACCCGGGGCCCCTGGGAAGTGTAACTTTGGCCCACAAGTCCAGAATAACAGAAAGTCTCTCCCAATTTTTGTGGGGCGCAACAAATTTTTCACCAACCCAACTTTATGTGGGACCACCCCACATTCAGTATTTATAAACACCTGAACAAGAGGATAACCCTTTGTATCCCAATGAATACATAACACCCTCAGGTGTTTCCCTGGAATAAACACATGGGGAAGGGAAGGAAACACACCAAGGTGACCAAATTCCTTGAGTCCAGAAGTGCATTGATTGTCACATTATTAATGGTCACTTGACATACTTGGGGCTGCTGTGCAAAGGGGGAAACTACACTGAAAACAGGATGTGCAAACAGAGAACATTGGTTCCATAAGGGTAGGGCAGCAAGCAGTGACATAGCCCAGTGCCTGACACTCCCAGCAAGTAATAGGGCTGGTGGGATTCCATCCAGTATACTCCAACTGCTCCTTATTCCGCCTCTTCCAATCTGCGGCAAACTTGGGCCTTTTTCCTCTAGGCTCGACCCCCTGCTTAAAGTCACAGTAAGGGAGTCTTTCTGCAGTAGGCAGTTCAAGGCCTAATATCCTAGGTTTCCGTAATAAAGGCACAAGTTTTTAACATGGCGCCTCACCTTCTCAGTGGGGAAAAGGGGTTTATGAATGACATCAACCTGCATTGGTTATGGTGCAGCCTCAGACTTTAGCTGGGGAGTCAACGTGCATTGACTGAAGGAGTAGGTAGGGTTATTACACAAACCCCGCAGTTTCTCCTTTCGCCATTCAAAACCATCTGGTCTATTTGGATGCAGAGCTGAATGAAATCTTCCAGTTTGTCTCTACTTTGACAAGCTCATCCTTTAGACTCTCACATAGTTCTCAACGAATTTTGCAGGTTATGTAACCTACCTTTGGCCATGGCACAGCAATTCAGATCATCAAAGTTCTGGTTCATTGCGGTCGTGAAGGTAGCCAGTTTATCAAGAAGATTACTATTGGTCTCTACGTATGGCGAGGCCCAGACAGGCACCTCAACAGTGAAGAGATTGATGATAAAGAATACCTTTTTTTGGTCACTGGTAAACAAGGTGGGCTGCATCTGATAGTAGATTCAGCATTGATTTTGGTGACGATCACCTGCAAATTTCACTGGCAGTGGTATGCGGACGTCTGGCACTGATTTGCTCATCTCCAAGAGTTGTCTCTATAACCCCTTGATCTCTTGTTGCATACTAGCAACCTTTTCCTGGTAGAAGGCACAAAACTCCTGAAGCTCTCTAATCTGTTTTCTCAGAGTGGCCACCATGGCATCCATCTTTTGGGCAAGACTATTTTCAGGCACTGGATTGGAGCCATAGGTCTGGAGAATGATCAAGGAAAGCCAGGAGTCGGTAACTGGAGGTCTCGTGTCGCTGTATAAAATGGAGGAGGCGGGTAGCATTGTCAGAAAGTAAGCTGAAGGTTGGTAACTGGAAGTCTCGTCTCATGATCGGGAGGGAAGCCAGAAGTTGGTATTAGTAGGTTTTTAGTTGAAATAGCAGAGGAGTAAGCAGGAGTGAAGCTTGATCAAGGCTGTGCAGCACAATAATCTCGTGCTGGAGGAGAGACCGGGCCAGGTTTAAATAATGTCTCTTATTAGGAGCCGAGCAGAGCCAAGGCAGGGAAACCGATCAGCAACCACAGAAATGTTGCTAGATGTTTAGTAGAGGAGCTATCGAAGTCCTGGATGGCTCATTGGAGCTGATGACTTGAGAGCAGGAGGTCCTGGGTTCAAGTCCTGACATATATATACACACGCACACACTGCTCAAACAAATTAAGGGAACTTTCAGCATCACAGTATAACCCCTCCAAAACACTAAAGGATATCAGACGTTGTGGGGAATCAGTTTCACCTGCTGAAAGTGACAACAGGTCACCGGAGAGGCCACAACAAGACACCCCATAAAGGGACTGGTTTTGCAGGTGATGACCACAGACAGTTACTTTCCCCTTATCCTCCCTGACTGATTCTTCTCTATTTCTGTGTTGTGCCCTCGACACCACTGGTACATAAGGCACTAAATGCAGCCCAACCAAGTGGTTCAAGTAGTCTTGTTCCTACATATGTGCTGGAGCAAGGAGGTTTGCTGTGTCTCCCAGCACAGTCCCAAAAGCATGGAGCAGATACTAGGACATGGCCATTACATAGAAGGGCATCACCCAGCATGAGGACCAGTGTCTGCTCCTGTGTGTGCGGAGGAACGGGGGGGGGGGGGGGGGGGAGCATGGCCAGTGCCCTACAAAATGCCCTCCAGCGGGCTACTGGGCATGTGTTTTTAACCAACCTGTCATACACAGACTCCATAAAGGTGACATGAGGGCCCAACGTCCTGTAGTGGCATCTGTGCTCACAGCCCAGCAATGGGCAGTTCAGTTGGCATTCACCAGAGAACACCCAAATGGCAAGTTCGTTATCGCTGTCCCATTCTCTTCACAAATGAAAGCAGGTTCACACTGAGCACATTAGGGCACATTATATGGACTGAAACATCATTCTGCATGACCGATTTGACGCCAAGTCAGTGATGGTCTGAGGGAGGCATACCCTCAAATGGTCACACAAAACTCTAAATGATAACCAACGGTATCCTCACTGCTGTTTGGCTCTGAACATTTCAGCCCCATACATTTGTCAGCCCTTCTTCTGGTGCCGAACAATGCCAGCCTCATGGGGCCAGAGTGTGTAGGCAATTCCTGGATGATGAGGGCATTGACTGGCCTTCACGTTCCCCAAACCTGAATCCAATTGAGATGCTATGGGAATTAGTGCATCCAATGCCAACAAGTAGCACCACAAACTGTCCCAGAGCTTGCCAATATGCTGATCCGGGTCTGGGAGGACATTCCCCAGGACACTATCTGCCGTCTCATCAGGAGCCTGCATGTGGGGGCCAACCGCACTACTGAGTCACATTATTAGTTACCGTGATGAAAGTCACACAAATTTATTTTCTGGGGGATTTAGAATCCAGTTGATGATTTTGGTTTCCACTGACATCACTTTGTTTTCAAACAATTACAGAGTTTATATCAGTAGATTTAAGACTGGAATCTTTCCTTCATCGAGATCTGATGTGTGATTTATGTTCTCTTCATCTTTTTTGAGTAGTGTGCAATATATTGTATACCCGATGGAATCCATGGCCAAAAAAAAGTGGTGCTCTTCCCTTCAACGATACATTGCCCTGCAATGGCACCATATGTCACATAGAGAGTGCCTATACGAAGGCTCTGTGCACACAGCTTTGCCATAACCAGGAGCGCTAATAACCACGCCTAACGAACAAAAGGAAGATATAAGGAAAGTCTTAGGATAAGTCTCCACAGGGTGGGTTTGCTGTGGAGTAGGTGCAGCACACAGTCAGTGGATTGACAGAGCAAAATCTGCACTATTTAACATGGAATTTGCGGCAGAATTCACCCCTCATTTGAAGAGCTGGAATCCAAACTGAGGCTGCATTCAGACGATCGTATATCTGCCAGGTGCCAATATACGGCGTCCCTCTCTGCAGGGGGAGGAAGCTGGAAGAGCCGGGAGCAGTGCACTGAGCTCCCACCTCCTCTCCGCCCCTTGCCACTATTTGCAATGGGAGGGGGCGGAACGGGGGTGGAGCTACTTCTTGAAACTTAGCCCTGCCCCCGTTTCGCCCCCTCCCATTGCAAATAGTGTCGAGGGGCGGAGAGGAGGCGGGAGCTCAGTGAACTGCTCCCGCCTCTTCCAGCTTCCTCCCCCTGCAGAGAGGGACGCCGTATATCGACTGGGCGTGAAAACCCAGCCGATATACGGTCGTCTGAATGCGCCCTGAAAATGAGGGGGTGCTATAATTTGCCATGCTGCAGATTTTAATTCCGCATCGCATGGCAATATCCCCAGCTGATTTTTCTTTTTGCAGCATGTGGACACGATTTTCAACATCTCTTTCACTTTGCTGATACTAAAAATGCTGCAGACCTTTGTACATACGGAAACTCCGCATCAAATCGGCCGGTGTGCCGCACCCGTACAACATACTGCCCAGCCATATGGGACGTAAAACATACAGTACAAGAAGAGAAGGCCCACATGACCGTATCTGAACACTTCCTAGAGGACCACATGGTTGTGGGAAAAGGAGGGTTCTGAGGTAAAAGCCAGAAGTCGTATCCTTCCATATGGCCAATGAGCACCGTGCAGTTTACATAGTAGCGGGAATACTTACACGGTCGCTCAACGGTTTTCGCCATTTCTTTGCTTGTAGTCAGTATAATAATGTGAGATTATATTTTCTATTTTTGTTTCCTTATATTTCCCAAATTAAAATGAGTGAAATTGAGGCAAAAAACATGGCCAGTTTTTGGTGCTAAATGCCAAACCTCGACTTTAAGACTTTCAGCAGACACACTGAAGGCATGAGAAAAAGGAAAAACCCCACCACATTCTGTTTAGTTAATTAATCCTAAACTGTCACATGGGTGCCATTGGCCTCCAGTGCTCATTTATGCGTTTAGATTTGAATGGAATCAGATCTTGATAAACATTTCATCCAATTAATCGGGCGCTGGGTGACTGACTAATCTGTCTGTGCTATCTAAATCCAGAAGCAAAGTATTAGATTTGGATGCCATTTATTACACAAGGGTTAACCACATGTGTTCAGGCTGCATACACAGTCTCACATCAGAAAAGGGTTCTGCGCCCTGGAGACTCCAACGTGACCTCCTTATTAGATTGAAGCTGCGCTAACGAGTAAGAGGAGCCGCCTAACAAAACTCCAACACATTTTTGCCCTCCCTTCCCCCACAAGACACAGGAGACTTCCCTCTGAATCTGACTCTTTAATCTCGGAAGTCTTTGACAACCAGTCTGCTCAGTTCCCTTTCAGACACGAGCGGGTGGCGCATTAACCTTGGCGGGTGCTTACAAATTATAGGAACGGTAGTTCTGAAAGGTTTCATAGGAAAGAGAAAAGCTTCAAGAATGAGCAAACCTTTAGGGATGGGATGTGGCTGCTCAACTATCACACTCTTGGGCTCCAACATGATCTACAGCTCAGCTCACTCTAATTGCATTAGTACTACCGATGCTATAGGACATTAGTTGGTGGCCGCTGTAAGATTGGAGGTAGAGCACCTCTTCTGAGAAAAACCAGGCCTACGAAGCCTGACAGCCTTCACATCATTGCATCCTAGATAGTAGAACGCTGCTGCCATCTTCTGTTCATCAAGGTCTTGTTACACCGCCGGTGGCCTCGGCTCTGCCAGTGCTTTCCCTTCTTTAAGAATGCACAATATTTTACTACCATAATTAAGGCGGGTTGGGCCCAAAGACAACATTAATCAGCTATCCATGGCCCCAATCACACAGACGAATCAAGACCCCAATATTGTCGTGGGCAAGGGTCCCAGCTATCTTATATTTATTAGCTATTCCTGTAGTTGGGTAATAAATGTAACCCTTTAATCAGTAATTTTATGTAAATACTTTTAATCCCATGCCTAGGTATGATAGTGAGTCATTTCAGGTGATCAGTGAAACATAAGTACGAGGCCTAATCATGACACCATTCTAGCTTCAAGTTGTACTGAGCTGTAATACGGAACCCATGAAACTCTATTGGTCCATACTGCACCGTCAAAGGTCTCCAATTTCATATAGAGGCACATGGAAGTGGGTGGCCACAACCCTTTTTGCCCAGCCGGACCCACTTTTAGAAAAGGAGCAGAGGCCAGCTTTAAAATGTTACAAGTTGCAAATATAACATAGTAACAGTGAGTAAAACTGAAAATAGACGCGTCCATCGAGTTCAGCCTATTAACCCCCATGTTGATCCAGAGGAAGGCAAAAGTCCCCATGCAGTAGAAGCCAATTTTCCTCATTTTAGCAGAAAAAATTCCTTCCTGGAATTGGTCGTGGGGGTGTGGCTTGGCAGCGAGAGGAGTGGATTCGCATGGTGTGCACTCCGGGCCTTTAACCTACCTAATAGCAGACTTTATCCTTCAGAGCAAAATTCTCGCACTAGATTTATAAGTTGCTAGACGCACAAATTTTGCACGAGTATCAACCCCCATTCTTTTTAATGTGCTCATACACATTTTCCCACATTGCACCTTGATGCGGGAAAAAAATTGTGGCACGCAACTTCCCCAAAGTGAAGGCTTGCGATTGTGATATAAAAACTCCACGCATCTATGGGAAAATCGCATGTTGGCGATTACGATATTGGGCCGTGATTTGCCCATGTAAAGTTAGCCTTAGTGGTAGAATCCAGTCTTTTGGAACACCTGGGTTCCCTCCCACCACACCTGGGACCCACCTGGGGAAGCACTCTCAGTGGGCTCCTCTGCTCAGAGGCGCTGCATCTTCTAGAGGCCTATTGTTGGAGAGACACTGGGAGGCTTGCAGCGTGGCTCTTGCTGTTGAAGCACCACAAAGGAAACATGTCTCTGCAAGAGGCCGCTTCCAGAGGGACCTCTGTCACATAACGGGAGGTGAACGCCTTCAGCTCAGCGGTCCCACCTGGGGCATCCACCGCAGCCAGCGATACATCCCATAAGTGGTGCTAGGACTTCCCCTGCTGCTCCTTTACTGGAGGTAGGTTCCCCCAGTGAACATCTGTAATTCCCCTCCGGTAGCAATATAAACTTACAAATTGGAGCCTCCATCTCCTGCTTCCCGTCAACCAGTGCTGGTACCTTCCCCAACCAGATAGGCTGACTCTGCTGTGGCCATCAGCAGTTTTTGTTATCTCTACTTATACTCTGACCCCTGTGGGGCTGCCTCCGGGAGATAGAGAGAGAAGTGGCAGTTTGTGAGAAAAGGAGACTGCCCTTGTGTTCCTCTTGGAAACCTTCACACTTTCAGGAGGTGTAACCTGAGACACGGCCTCCAAATCTGTCCTGCCACAGTATTGCTCCAACTAATGCATGCTCTCAGACTTGCTCTCTTGATCTCCACAGTCAGTTATAAGCAATCCAGGACCTACACATTAAACCTTGACCCAATAAATATTCTTTCCATCAAAAGGGTCATCGGGCCACTCCCCCATTCTTCCTAAATCTGTCTCTCTGCTGATTTCACCATGTACGCTGGAATCAATAGTTAAAGAATAGGAATGATCCATGTGATGGAAATCCGTTTTTAGCATTTCACAGACAGCACCCCTTCGTTAGGAATTAAGGATTTCATCCTTTAAAAGCTGACCGACTAATTATTCTTTTTCATTAACGTGGACAAAATTGGCCCTAGTAAATCAAGAGACCCCGCCCCTGGTCCAAAAACTGGCAGTATCGATGATTTTATTAAAAAGAACCAATCTACTGAACTAACGAAGACTGCAGCTATGCCGCCCGTGTCAGCTGAACAAGCCCCCTTTAACGGCCCACACAAATCTGGATAATGAGAGTAACGATGATGAGGACACACTAATTAATTGAGACTTACCAATTTCTAGATCACTTATTAGTAGAGCCCTCACTAAAGCCTTAGACCCGGTCTTAAAAGACATGCAGGACATGAAGCAAATTTGAGGTAGAGTTGAGCAATTGGAATCCACTCAAGGGCAAATCGTTGCGTACACAGAAGCCTCCACTACTTCATTTTCCACAAGTCAAGAACGCCATAACAGAATAATTGACTGGCTTGAGGAGCAAGACAACAGAGGAAGACACAATAATCTTTGGATTAAAGTGATCCCTGAATCCATTTCCTCCTGAGTCCCTCGCTACAACAATGAAATAACTTTTCATATTCATTCTTGGCAATGACTACCCTAATGAAATCTCCATAGAGCGAGCCCACAAATCCCTGAGAGCGAAATTTAAACAGCAGTAGTAAACTACTCTCTACTAAAGTAAGAGTTGACGTTCTTCACAAAAATAGAGAATGATGCAAGAGTATCCATCTTTCAAGATTTAGCCAGAGTGACCCTTTTTAAAAGCAACATATTGAGACCTTTGACAGAAGTACTTAGAAGAAAAGGATCTCCTATAAATGGCTCTTTCCTTTTGGACTTTCCTTCTCTGCAGAGGGAAAGAGATTTTAGATTTGTAAACACTCTGATCTCGCCGAGGGTTAGACCTTTATGGATATTGAAGATTTGAAAATCTCTCATTGGGAAGCAATCCAGGATGTTGGGGGCTACGCTCAACTCCTACCCTAACACCATGGGAAATAGTATGCCCCAACAAGCAAGCTAAAGCCCAAGAATGATCTGGCAAACTAAGCTTATTTTTGTGGTTACATTCCAAGAGGAATCTCAATTTTAATGTTAATTGAACTTCCAACATCACTACCTTCAACGTGGATGCCTCCCCTCCCGCTTGGCACGTCCACAAGGTCCAGAGTACTCTCCTACCACCCTCTCCTCCTGAGAATGGTTGATTGGACCACCTATACAACTTTAAAGCAGCTTCCTGATTGTAACCTTGCGCTCTGTCTTGCCCGAATTGTCAATTCCATTGTTCTCCCCTTTATCCTTTTTCTAGCTTCTACCTCTTACCCTTCTCCTATCTCTCTGTCACCTTAGATCCGCTATATGATAAAATTAGTTATGGACACAGGATTCTCCAGTGGCTCTACCCACCCATGGGGACATCAAAACAAACCCAATAATAGAGACTCTCGCTACCGATGGTCCTTTCCTTTTCGTCTTTGCTTTTCCTACGGCAATAAGCAATATGGCTTCAACTCCTTCACAGAAGGCAAATATCTTCTCCTCCAAATTGGCCTCCTATCGTAAATGAGCTTCCTTCTCCAATTAGATCTACAGGTGACCTAAGACCTGTCTCGCCACTTTGGAAGCCTGGGTCCAAACAGAAGGCTGGACCCACAGCCTGAATTGTAGTGGCCAGGCCTCACCACTAGGGGTCCCTCCCCCTTTGCTTAATCTACGTAGAGCTGAGTCTCTCTTGAACAGATCATCAAGTGAAAATGGTTAACTGTTTATGGTTAGGCACACCTGATAGGTGTCCTTCTAGTTATTAGTTTGGGTTAGTTGCTTACAGAGGGTTTTAATTTAATTTTTTTTTCACTCAGCCATACCTGAAGGTGATATAATCGCATCTTGAATGTGATATGTGCTCCAGGAGCATCTGCTCCCTACCGAAATGGATTGGCGGTTACATCCACCGTCTCTCTATGGTCACGTTTGTGACACTAATTTGGGGATTTTTCCCTCTACCCTCTTAGTTTATTTGTTGATAGTCTCGTATTCCCTGATTCCTTCAACATTGTGTCTGTTTTCTCTCCTCTCGTCCCTATTCCACCCTACTCACAGGGCTTTAGGCTTTTTCCGTTATGGCAGGGTAACCCAGATGGATCCCTTCTAGGTATTTCTGACCTCTGGCTCCTTACTATGCATTTTTATAGGCATTTTAATATCTGTTTTTAACATGTCTACTAAACTTATTGCTTTTATCTCACACAATGTACAGGGGTTTAATTCTCCTATCAAAAGACGTAAGGCTTTTCAATGCTATCATAGAATTCGGGCTCATGTGGTTTTCCTCCAGGAGACGCACTTTGCCCCTGCTTTGACTCCGACTTTTTTTCACTGCAGCTATCCAACACACTACCTGGCGTCCACTCAGGAAAAAAGAGAGGGCTGGGGATCTGGAAATCCAAAAGAACATCATTTGCGCTACAGAAAATCCACTGAGATCCTGAGGGTATGTTCTTAATAGTTTCAGGCATACTCAATGGTTCTCAAGTCACTTTGGTTAATTATTATGTCCCCAACACTAAACAACTCCCATTCTTGCAAAATCTCCTATCCATTTGGCTTTATTGTTTTGAAAGCCCAGTTATTGTGGGTGGGGATTCTAATCTAGCTTTGGATATTTCTCTGGATAAATCGAATTCCGACAAATCTAAACTCATTACCCCACTGGCCCCTGCCCACTGATTTGCTAAGCTCCTGCACTCCTTTGACCTTGTAGGCATTTTGTGGAATTTGCACCCCTCAGAAAGAGACGATACTTATTATTCAGTAGCTCATCTATATACCAGAATAGACCATGTCTTTATACAGACCAGATTAATTCCCAAAATTGCCCAAGCAAAAATTCCAACATGCCCCTGCTCAGACCACTCAAGGTATTTTATATCCTTTACAGAACTGGCCAGCTATGTAATTTTGGTGGTTTAATGAGTCCCTCCACAACAATGAGTCTGTGCAAAAGGAGATTCTTGATACAATTGAGAACTTCTTTGCACATAACCTTCCTGCAGACACCTCATTTGCTACTAATTGGGAGGCAAAAAGGCGATGGTCAGAGGGAGATTCATCCAGATAGCGTCAAAGATAAAGGTTTAGAGGGCGAAGCAGCTACAACAAAAAGAGGCCAATTACTCTTCCTTAATAGAACATCACAAAGCTAACCCTTCTCTAGCTCTACTGTTTGGGATAGTTTCAGCCCATACTGAGCTTAACCTCTGCTTAAAGGAGATGTCCCGCGCCGAAACGGGTTTTTTTTTTTTTAAACCCCCCCCCCCCGTTCGGCGCGAGACAACCCCGATGCAGGGGTTAAAAAAACCACCCGCACAGCGCTTACCTGAATCCCGGCGGTCCGGCGTCTTCATACTCACCTGCTGAAGATGGCCGCCGGGATCCTCTGCCTTCGTGGACCGCAGCTCTTCTGTGCGGTCCACTGCCGATTCCAGCCTCCTGATTGGCTGGAATCGGCACGTGACGGGGCGGAGCTACACGGAGCCGCTCTCTGGCACGAGCGGCTCCATAGAAGACTGCTGAAGACCCGGACTGCGCAAGCGCGGCTAATTTGGCCATCGGAGGCCAAAAATTAGTCGGCTCCATGGGAACGAGGACGCTAGCAACGGAGCAGGTAAGTAAAAAACTTTTTATAACTTCTGTATGGCTCATAATTAATGCACAATGTATATTACAAAGTGCATTATTATGGCCATACAGAAGTGTATAGACCCACTTGCTGCCTCGGGACAACCCCTTTAAGTATGATAGCAGAAAAACAACTAAGATGGTCCAAATAGAAATTTTTCTCACAGCGAGACTGACAGGGTAGGCTTTTGGCCCGACATCTGACCCATAGACCCTTCCTTCAAGTGCTTTCTAAGCTATGCTTCCAGAATGAAACCCTGAGCCAAAGCCAGTAGAGATTGGTAGAACATGTGGTCACTTCTAACAGTTTATATACTAAAGAACACTTCCCACAGCAAATGTGCAAGAAATTGTTATACAAGGTTCTACCAAGACTAACACCTGAACGTAGGGACATTCTAGAAGGGGAGGGGTCAGGAGAGGAAGCATGGGAAGCAGTAAAATCACTTAAACCTTCCAGGGCTCCTGGCCCAGACTACTTATACATTATTTAAAAAAATTCACTTCTCTGGGCGTTCCCATTATTGGGTTTTTCAATTCCCTTCTACAAACTCCATACTTATCCCCCATCGCCAATAAGGCCTTCATTCACGTAATTCCCAAACCTAATAAGGACCACTCAGACTGTGATAATTATCGCCTGATCTCCCTCGTTAACAATGACCTAAAGATTCTCTCCAAAATTCTGTCCATTAGACTTAGTACCTTTATCAGTCAGTATATTCACTCAGAACAGGTTGGATTTATCCCTGGTGGGCAAGCCTCTGATCAGATCAGACGAGCAATTGATATTGTCTCGGTTGTGCAGTCTGGCTGGGACAGGGAGGAAAATAGTAAGAGGCTTCTCCTTGGCCTTGATTTACGCAAGGCTTTTGACTCTGTCTCATTGCAATATTTATTTTTTATCCTTGAGAAAATGGGATTTGGAACAAAATTCCAAACACTGATTCAAGCTTTTTACTCCTTTCCGTCTGCCTCGGTTCGGATCCACGGCTTTGAGTCTGACACAGTTTCAATTGAAAGGGAAATAAGGCAGGGCTGCCCATTATCGCCTCTCCTTTTTGTGTTGGCAATTGAGCCTATGAATATTAAGGGTATCCACATAGGGGGACAGGAACGTCCCCTCTTACGTCTCTCCCTAATATATATCAGATTTTGGATAAATTTGGAACGATATCAGGCCTCAGAGTCAATGATACTAAATCGTTGGCTCTAAATCTAAACTTACCTCCCCCCCATGCTTAAACTCCTAAAACTTAACTTTAACTTTCAATGGGTCACAAAGAGCCTTCCCTATTTAGGTATATATCGTACAAACTCATTTGAGACCCTATACCGAGCCAACTATCCCTCCTTAATTAAGAATTTAGAGCAAGACGTAAATACTTGGACATCCTACAACTTATCCTGGTTAGGTAGAATCCATTCTATCAAAATGTCACGGCTCCCAAAAATTCTATATCTGTTCCTTAATTGCCTATCCCTATTCCAGCTGCAGATATGAAATGTTTACATCTAAATTATTGGCTTTTATTTGGTCAAACAAATCTAGGCATATGCAGCAGTCTACCCTATACACGCGGAGCGAGGGAGGCCTGGGGGTCCCTAATATTATAAGATATTATCATGCAGCCCAATCAGCTCAATTAACCTCCATTTTCTCCCATCATGATAAACCATCTTGGGTATTGATTGAGGCGCAGGCAGTCTCCCCTCTGCCACTTGAACATATCTTTAAATAAAACTCCCATATATGCAGAGGTGAGAAGAGGAGCTGGGTGAGGAATTGCCAATCTCGGATTGGCATAAAATAGCTATTTTTACCGCAAAGTTTTCTAATAAGGTAGCAATTACATAGGATGGCTATAAACTATTGCTTCCTAGCTGTGCCTCTAGCAGTCACTCGCTCCTGGAGGAAAACCTGTTAGCATACACTTTGTGAAAACAAAATTATTGTGGACCATGGTCACTGAGAAATTGGCAGCTGTCCTTACAGATCGTGAAGCGTTGTATGAAAAAACGTGGTCGTCCTGGTACCCACATTCGCAGACCATGCGTCTATGGAACCCAACCGCCAGAGCTTTGACTCTTCCAGGGCAATCTAGATTACTATCTAGCATTTCATCTACTCCCCCAACAGATTTATGAGGAGCAGAATTTTCGGCCAGGTTAGTGGAATAAGTTCATTTTCATCTCCCATCTCAGGTTTACCCTCATTATAAACCACCTTACAACCTTATCCCTTCCATCCCTCCCTATCTTTCCTTATGTGTTCTTCGCTCCTCCCTTGTCTTCCCCTGCTTGTTACTCTCGTTTATGGTCCACTGATCTTCAGGCTAATTTACTTTATTAGGAGTTGCAGTTATTGAAGTGGAAATTGGCACTTTATATTATTTTATCGTATTATGTATACGAGAAATAACATTTGGCAATGTAACTCCGGATTTCGTCCGGATATACCGGGGAGCATTATGACACTGGGATTTGTCTCCCTTCCAGGTCAGATATTTCAGTTTATGCTACAAGCAACAAAATGGGATGGAAATCTTTAGTCTCTAATATGTAGAATTACAATTTAATGCCAATCTTGGTTGCGAGGCCCTCCCTCCGGCCATTCCCTTCTTTCCTCTCATTCCTCCCTCCGGCCATTCCCTTCTTTCCTCTCATTCCTCCCTCCGGCCATTCCCTTCTTTCCTCTCATTCCTCCCTCCGGCCATTCCCTTCTTTCCTCTCATTCCTCCCTCCGGCCATTCCCTTCTTTCCTCTCATTCCTCCCTCCGGCCATTCCCTTCTTTCCTCTCATTCCTCCCTCCGGCCATTCCCTTCTTTCCTCTCATTCCTCCCTCCGGCCATTCCCTTCTTTCCTCTCATTCCTCCCTCCGGCCATTCCCTTATTTCCTTTCATTCCTCCCTCCGGCCATTCCCTTCTTTCCTCTCATTCCTCCCTCCGGCCATTCCCTTCTTTCCTCTCATTCCTCCCTCCGGCCATTCCCTTCTTTCCTCTTATTCCAGACCCACCTCCTTTTTCTCTCTTCCCCTCCCTCACCTCCCTTCCCCTTTACATCTTACTCTTTCTATCCCCCCTCCCCCTGTCTGGTGTTTAACATTGATCAATGATTTGATTATTTAATTACCAAACCTACAAGGCTTTGTGCTGAATATGTAACCATCACTAAACGTGGATCCAGCTTCTGGGTTTATTTGATAAGCCCTGTCCGTGTATTGTGTTACAGTTATATGACTAGCATTGCATTCAATGTTGTCTCCATGAGAGACCCTTATCATTCCACTCGCGCGCCAGTCCCCCCCCAAATTCATAATTTTCCATTAATTCCGATTTAATGACTACCGCTACCTCTAGTAAACCTATTAACATCACGTCCTATAATGTTAAAGGCTTGAATGAACCCAGAAAAAGAGGCCAGATTCTCTCCCTTCTCAAGAAAGCGGAGAGTGATATCCTAATCCAAGAAGCACATTTTAGAGCTAATCACATCTCCCTCTCTCACCACCACTTTTATACAAAATGGTATGACAGTAACCAAGCAACTTCGGCATCAAAAGAAGTAAGCATTGCAATGCCTAAAGATATCCTGTATACCCATCCTGTCGCACAATCAGACCCGGGGGCAGATTTATCTTCATTAAGGGCTCTACTGCAGGTTCATTAGATTCCATAGCTATCCCATATCCACCAAATCAACAGCAGATTTCCTGGCTTATCCATACACTTGAAGTCTGAGGGAACAATAATGGTGGGAGGCGATCCTAATTTAACACTAAATTCCCTCACAGAGACCTCTAATCAGACATCTTGTATTTCCTATGCTGCTCTCAAAAACTGAAGAAGCACCTAAATGATTTGAACCTGACATCTGGCGCACAGATTGTTCACCTTCTTCTTCCTCGATACATAAGTCCTATCACAGGATAGATCTGCTTGTTAATTACAGATTTCTACCCTTTACATGTTCCTCTCAAATAGGCTCTATCACACTTTCGGACAACGCCTTACCTCTTGCTCCCTTATTTCTCCCTTACATCCTTGGACATGGACTCTGAATAAAACGTTACCCGACCCCCCCCCCCCCCCCTCCCACTTCACCCAATTAAAAAATCCCCTACTAGAAATCTTTTTCAGAAATGATACACCTGAAATTTCCTCTCCTATACTTTGGGAAACGCATAAAGTGTACATAGAAGGAGAATTTAGAGCACTGGGTACAAAGTGTAAGAAACAACACTCATCCAAGCTCAGCTGTTTACTTGCTCAGATCTCCACCCAGAAGGACACAGGTAAATTTCAACAAAACCTTTCCGATCTCCGAAGGGAACTCAAAAACCTACTTAACATACACTTGGCGCAGTCATACGAGAGAAGCTTGTTTAACCCCTTAGTGATGGAGCTTTTTGGCTTTTTTCCATTTTCGTTTTTTCCTCCTCCCTTTTAAAAAATTGTAATTCCTTTATTTATCCATCGCTGTATGAGGGCTTGTTGTTTTTTGCGGGATGAGATGTATTTTTCAATGGTGTTATTTAACCCCTTCCCGCTGCAGGGTGTAAGTTTACGTCCTGGCAGCCTGGTACTTCCCGCAACAGGGCGTAAACTTACGTCCTGGAGATAGCGCGGGATCACATAAGATCCCGCGCTCTCTCGCAGCGGGAGCCGGCTGTCAGTCACAGCCGGCGTCCCGCTGTTAACCCCTTCCCTGCCGCGATCTACTTAGATCGCGGCAGGGAAAGAGTTCACAGAGGGAGCGCGGCTCCCTCTGTGTCTCCGGCCGGAACTCGCGATGTCATCGCGAGAGCCCGGCCTGTCACCATGGCAACAGGACGCCAGACACTGGCGTCCTGTATTGCTCGTGCCTATAATCGCTGTACAAGCGATAAGGCATGGGAGAGCAGTAGCTCTGCCATGCCTTATACCAGCGATCATCAGGGCAGTGGTTAAAGTCCCTCAGAGGGACACAAACAGTGTAAAAAAAACAAAGATTAAAAAAAGAATTTAAAAAAATGTAAAAAAAAAAGAGTTAAAAAAACCATTTTTTAATGCTTTTTCTCAGATTAGCATAAAAAAAAAATAAAACCCCACATATTTGGTATTGTCGCGTCCGTAACGACGCGTACAATAAGTTGCACATGCTTTTGACTGTGCACGGAAAAAAACGCAAAAAAAAAAACGCTAAAAAACTGAGGCAAAATGCTAATTTTTAGCATTTTGCCTCACTAAAAACGCAATAAAAGTGATCAAAAAAGCCGTATGTACCGCAAAATGGTACCAATAAAATCTTCAGCTCGTCTCGCAAAAAATAAGCCCTCATAGAGCTTCGTACATCGAAAAATAACAAAGTTACAGGACTTTGAATGCAGCAATTTAGAAGAAAAAAAAGATTACCCAGAAAAAGGGTTTTTATTGCAGAAAAGTGGGAAAACCTAAAAAAAATGTAAGAATTTTGGTATCGTTGTAACCGTACCGCTCCGCAGAAAAAATGGAATGTCTCATTTATGCTGCATGAGTACCACTGTAAAAAAAAAAAAATCTATGGCAGAATTGATGCGTTTTCTCTCCCTGCTATCATTAAAAAAAAAAAAAAAGTTTTACAATATAGTCTATGTACCCAAGAGTGGCACCGATAAAAACTACAGTTCGCCATGCAAAAAACAAGCCCTCATACGGCCGCGTCGACGGAAAAATAAAAAAGTTATGACTCTTGATAAACGGAGAAGAAAATCCGCCAAAAATTGTTGCGTCCTTAAGCCCAAAATAGGCCGAGTCATGAAGGGGTTAAAGTACCATATAATGGACTGAAAAACTTTTACAAAATTCTAAGTGGAGAGAAATGGAAAAAAAACGACATTCCGACATATTTCGGCGCCTCCTGTTTCTACGGCGCACAAACCGCAACAAAAATGACCTGATAACTTTATTCTATGGCTCAGTACGATTACTACGATACCAAAATTGTATCGTTTTTTTTTTGCGTGCTACTTATATTTTTTTTATAGGCATTTATTTTTTTTAAACAGTTTTCTGCAGCCATCATCTGCACTTAATAACTTTTTTATTTTTCCATCGACATAGTTGTATGGGGCTCATTTTGTCCGGTACGTCCTGTCGTTTCCGTTGGTACCATTTTTAAATACGAACGACTTTTTGATCACTTTTTATTACATTTTTTTCTTGGAGATATGGTGACTCAAAAAGCGCATTTCTGGCGTTCTTTTTTTTTTTTTTTTTGGACGAAGCTCACCGTGCGGAGTAAATAATGTGTTACTTTGATAGATCGGACTTTTATGGAGGCAACAACACCAAATACGTATTTTTGCTTTATTATTTAGATTTTTTTATTGCAAATATGGAAAAGAGGGAGTTTTTTCAACTTTTATTACTTTTTTTTTTAATAATTAGTAAATCTTTATTGTTTTTATTTTTACACTTTCTTTTAGTCCCCCTGGGGAACCACAACTTTGATCGCTCCAGCAGTATGATGTAATGCCATAGCATTACATCATACTGCATTCTGAGAGGCCGCCTATCAAGCCACCCCACAGGGGGTCACCAGTATTTTTGACCCCACAGTTTTTTTTAGGAGTTAATGCAATTTAGAGGAGAAAAAAATAAAATTTCATATTTTTGCAAGTATGTCATTTTAAAGACAGGTTTCTATAATGAACATGAAAAGGAGAATTTACACCCCAAAATGGATCCCCCTATTTGTCCCGTGTTCAGAACCCCCAATGTGACCCTAATATTATGTCTGTATGCACAACGGGGCCTAAACAGGAAAGGAGCATCAAACTTCAACTGTTTTAACTTTTACATTATTGCCATTATCCATTGGATAATGGCGATCATGTGACTGGAGACCGCTCACCGCAGCCCTCTGTCAGTGTTCCAGGCTCTTGCCTACCTGTACTACCCAGGAGCAAGGAGACTTTAAATTTCCCGGGCTTTCCCCAGGTTCCACGCTTGAGCCCGTCATTTTGCAGATGGGCGCATGCGCCGAAGTTGGGGAAAGGACCACGGATAAAGATCCCATCAGGGCACATCACCAGAGGACTTAGGTAAGTAATTTTCCTTCCCCTCATGGATCACATCCGTGATGGGAGGTGAAACTTTAACTTTTCTTTACTTTTACATGATCGCCGTTTTCCAATAGAAAACCTTGTAGCACGCCCCCATGAAATCTCCAGGCTCTCTGCTTTGTTTGGTAGCCAGGAGCAGGGAGATTTTAAATTACCCTGGCAATCTGTGGCTTTTTCACATGAGTCTGCCATCTTGGCGGCGGGCGCATGCACAAAAACCGTGGTGAGGTCTGAGGATAAACCTGGGGGCCTTAGGTACTTAATTTCATATCCCCTCACAGATATGATCCGTGAGGGGAGATGAAAGTTAAATTTTTTTTTCCTTTTTTTCAACTTTTTTTTTACTTTACATGATTGCTGTTATCCATTGGATAGCGGTGATCATGTGAGCGTGAACCCCATACAGTGGCTCCCGGTGATATCTCTGTGCTCTGGGCTACACATGTTAGCCAGGGGCCAGAGAGATTTTAGATTTCCCGAGCCATGCGCCCTTCTGTGAACGTGCACGACGTATGGCACGCATGCGCAGAAGGTGCCATCGGGATCGGGAGGCCAGAACACTGCGGCACATCGCAGAGGACAGGGGTGAGTACTTTCAGCTACTCTGATGGATCCGATCCATCAAGGCAGCTGAATCTTTAACTTTTATTTACTTTCCATTGAGTTTCATATGATCACCGGCATTCGGTGAGCTGGCAGCATGGAGCTGTCACATCCACAGTTTGCAGGGTTTTAATCTCCACAGGGAGCATGTTTTTACATCCCCGGGGATTAAAGCCCATCAAGCCTGGACGTAAAAACAATATGGGGTGGTCACTTAGGGGTTAACTTAATGTACTGTTCACGGAGACAGGAAAAATCCCAAATTTTCTTTACTAAAATGCCCTTCACAGTTAGGATTAGTTTAAAACATGCAACATTTATTAGGTAATTTAAAATTGAAGACACTAATGGGCAACAAATATGAATTATTTTCCAATATCCCACTGGATAGGAAAAATACGAGGAGTATTTTAACACCGGTCACCACGTGTTGCTAAACAGCTTATGGTCGTGTGTGTTAGTATTCACTCAGCACTATAGTTCCAAAGGAAATCTGTTTCTAGATGAACAGTTCACCATCAGACGTATGATAGCTGGTGGAGATGCATTGATGTCTCAAGTTCCTTATAGAGCTAGTTATTTATGCAAGCTCTAGAGAACGGCACGGTAGCTTTTTGACCGAGATGCGTATGCTTGTCTGATATGGTATACTGTTAAATCAATTATCAGGACTGAGTTTCCTCCTCGGAGCGAAAACTCTTATAAAGTTTATACTCGATTTTGAGACACTTAGATGTGTTTGATTCACAAACTTATTTGTGTATTTATTTTAACTCTTAACTCAACGCGTTTCTCCGCAAGATGGCAGCGGTTCATCAGGAGTATAAAGTTTATGACAGGTTGGTTCGTTGGGTAGTAGGACTGGATTGTTTATGGAAAGATGTATACCGTGACCAGTCTATTTATCCCAATGGGGGTGATATCATGTATCCATATGTATATTCTGGAGTATATCAGTACTAAAGCCTATTGAGTCCACAACATTGGGTGTTAGCCCAAGAGAGACTTGTGTGTGGACTTAAAACAAGTATTGCTACTGGAAGGAGTCACGAACATAAGTGAGGGAGGTGCCTCTTGAATACGCTTCATCAAGGGGTGCTATAGGAAGAACTAGCCCCGACTGTCTTATTACTTAGTTAGTGACTCTATCTAGTACGTAGCTACTTAGGTGTCCTAGAGATAACATATGCAGGCATACTGGGAATTCTCTCAGCCAGAGGGGACCACTAGGGGTCTATGGAAAAACTGGCAAGCAGAGTTCCAATTTGCCTCAAGTATTAAGATATCTGCACCACAGATTAGGTGTGCAGAATTATAGCATGAGGTTTAGTCCTAAAGATACTCAGTGCTCAATATAGGACCCCACTACCCAAACCAGATTAAAGTTTGCTCATTTAGCCTTGCATAAACCCGAGACCAAAGATGGTAGACCCGTGTGGGTTAGTTCATTCGGGGCCCCGTCCTACCATCAAGGCCGGAGGCTCTGCTACTTGCTCTCTGCACTATGCTTCTTGTGCTCTCAAACTTGCTATGAACTAACCCACACAGGATGAAAACCGGTCTTACACTCCACATTATCTGTACGGTACTACTCCTGGATTGGGAGCACTCCAGAGGAGGAAGGGGGTAGGGGTCACTCCAGAGACTCTCCGACAGACAATTATTTAAATGAAGGCATAAATAATAAAAAAAACAGTAGAGTACCTCTGTGCGGTGATCCTGACTTTGGATGGCCACACAGGAAAAGCCTGTAGTGTGAATTGGTACCTGTACGATGGGTTTCTCCATACAGAATTATTGGGAATTGCTCTCTCTCTCGAGGATCTTGGCCCCTTACTTCATTCACATCCAAACTTCACTTGCTACGGGATATTGCTCCTCTTCCTCCATCTTCACTTACATGGAAGCTGAAGGTGCTTCCATGTGGCTCTGTGTTAGCTAGCACTCTCTCTCCCAGAAGATGGACTCCTCTCCCGCTCTCAGACACTCACATTTATACCTTCTGACACACCCCATGACATGACAAACTGATACATATACAAGCAGACAATGATTTTATTACTGTTAACCTCTCAAGTGCCGCAGCTGTGCAACACACACATTGGATATGACAGGACAAGCTTTGCACAATGCATCTACATAGGACAAACATGTATGACATGTATGGAGGGGACCAGGATGGTGTGCCAGGTCACTACACAAATAAAGCTACTCAGGCACAAAATATTAGCCCTCTTGCTAAGGGACGTGTATCAGTTCCACAGCGTTACTTGACTTCTCTTTACCGCAGTAGTGTAAAAGTTTCCTCCCATACTATTTGAACAAATCCCAGGCATATCTGGCTAATTAGAGAGACCGGCTTCATGTCACGGTTATCAACTGCATGAAAAATAATAGAGACCCAGATGCTCGCCCTTCAACACCAACATACTCAAAGCACTCATTACATTTCCTTCATACTTTCTCCTTGCAAATAATGAATAAACTTTCCTTCATAATTAAGTACTATTCACAAACCTTCTTGGTTGGAAACTTACCGGTACCTCTTACTGCCTGCGCTGCCCTCGGGTCTGATTTCCAAACGATACAAGGGCCTTCTTCACCAAACCTTTCTCCCTAAATCAAGCTTTAATTTAGCTTGGAAGAAAGAACTTGGCACCCTCTTCTCAAAAGAGATCTCTTCCTTTATTCTGCGTTGCTTTCATGGTTTCACCAGATGTGCTAAAATGCAGGAGAACTCCTACAAAACTCTAACTAGGTGTGTGCTATAAGGATTGATGTAATATCCATCAGCTGCCGTTCAGGACCCTAGGAAAGCTGAACCGACATCCTCCCCTCTTGTCTCCCCTGCCCCCATAACTGCCAGGCCTTTGATGACCATGTGGCTTCAGGAAGTCTTTGATCATGATGGCAATAAGGTTAGTCAGTGACAGGGATATGCTATTTACCCCCCTGCCAGTGGGGGGCGACACCCGGATCTTTCCCAGGGACTTCCTGGCTCCAACATTTTTATTAAGGAAAAACATTTTACTAAGTGTTATTAGTCGTGTGAAGGTCCAGCCCGATATGAATTCTATATCTGGAACAGGGCTGGCCAGCGTATTAGAGACTTTGTGTGGTACAAGCAGTAGGAAAATCATCAGTTTCATAGTTATTCATCCCTGTAACACAGTCAATGTCAATTGCCATAAGCATTTGGTTGATGGGTTACGCTCTTACAGATAAAGTGTTTTCCAATGAGGTCTCTGTAGTTTATTACTTCATTAAAGGGGTTGTCCCGCGGCAGCAAGTGGGTCTATACACTTCTGTATGGCCATAGTAATGCACTTTGTAATGTACATTGTGCATTAATTATGAGCCATACAGAAGTTATTCACTTACCTGTTCCGTTGCTGGCGTCCTCGTCTCCATGGTGCCGTCTAATTTTCAGCGTCTAATCGCCCGATTAGACGCGCTTGCGCAGTCCGGTCTTCTCCGTGTTGAATGGGGCCGCTCGTGCCGGAGAGCGCTCCTCGTAGCTCCGCCCCGTCACGTGTGCCGATTCCAGCCAATCAGGAGGCTGGAATCGGCAATGGACCGCACAGAAGACCTGCGGTCCACCGAGGGTGAAGATCCCGGCGGCCATCTTCACAAGGTAAGTAAGAAGTCAGCGGAGCGCGGGGATTCGGGTAAGTACTATCCGTTTTTTTTTTTTCAACACATGCATCGGGTTTCTCTCGCGCCGAACGGGGGGGATATTAAAAAAAACAAAAAACCGTTTCGGCGCAGGACAACCCCTTTAATCCTCATATTGGTAGGTGTTCTATTGAGTTACATGAAATGAGTAGATAATGTCTAATCCTAACAATCCTATAACATTTTCATACTATTCGAACCACAGGGCTTGACCCCAGGAGAAGGAATCCCCTTGGAGGCGTTGGGGTAGGAGAGGTGGGAAGGAGGGGGAAGGGACGTAGACAGAAGAATTGGATGTAAGAGTAAGGGTGGGTGGGACAGAGAAGAAGAAGGTAGAAGAAGAAGAGAGTAGAAGGTTGTGCCTCAAACCGGTACCAGTCGATTAACCCCTCGACGGCTATTGATTGGGTAAGGTCCCATTCGCCAGCCACTGTTCAAGCCCAGCGGATGAGTGAAACTTCAACCAGGTCTCCCATGTGGAGTGGTAGGACAAATATTTATCATCATCTCTGGCCCTTAGCTCTTCCATACGGCCAATGTCATCCATAGTTGTTACCCAGTTCAGGTTTTTAAGCTTGAAAAATACTTCACAGCTGAAACGTCCCTGTTTTTTGTTATGGGGTAATAAATGTAAGCGCTTATTCAGGACCGTTTTATGCTGCCAAAGTTCTCCGTTTTATGTGTGGAATTCCTATGGGAATATAGGTTTGGATTTCCTTTTCTTTGGCTGTTGCATGATCTCGTCCAACCCAGTATAGGTGTACTATGGGGAGCTGCTGGTGTCAGGGGGTCCTGTGATCTCCAGAAACTTAGGATCACTATCCTCATGCCTGGAGGAAGAATCTTAGAATGTTCCTCTTGTTAGTGCCAATAGGCCCCGGCAGGACTGAGAGTAGGGAAATTTCAGGGTGAGTATCAGGTCACGCCTGTCGAGGGCATTGTATAGGCCTTCGATCTCTGACCAGAGTCCGGCTATTCGGGAGCAGGACCACCATATATGTGTGAGCGTGCCAGTCTCTCTTAAGCATCTCCAGCACCTGTCAGAAGTTCCAGGATCAAATCTGGCTAGGTGTGCTGGGGTGCAGTACCACCTCGTTGCGAGTTTATAATTCAGCTCCTTGTGGTTACCTGAGACCAACCTCTTGTGGGTTAGACTTTAGACTCCAGGCCTTGGCCCATTAGTCCTCTGACAGGGACCAGCCTAGTTCATTTTCCCAAGAACACTGGAACCCCCTCGGCAAGTCTCAATCCCTCCCAGTGACTAAAATGCAGTAGGCTGCGGAGATCTCACCCCTCGGTCGGCAAGGACTTTCGCACGTCACCTCAAAGTGTGTAGGTGGTTAGGTCCGAGACTGGTCCCAGGGCTTGTATGAAGTGGCTTATCTAAAGCTACTGGAACCATGAGTGTGTCATAGGTAGACCCTCCCCCAGCAGTGTGTTTAGCTGTATCAGTCCGTCTTTCATGACCAGGTCCCATACTCTGGGTAGCCGGTCTTTCCAGCAGGGGCAGACCCATATATCGCTAAGGGAATTCTGGGTTCCCTAGTAGGCGTGTCCATGGGCCAGGTGAGGCTACCAAATCGTGCCACTGCGCAAATCCATTCCAAGTCTTTAGGACTGAAGCCAAGAAGAGGGAGACCTTAATGCCCCGCCATCCAAGGCCCACTTTAAGCCAGAAGAGTCCCTGTACATGACCTGGTATAGAGTGTTGTTCCATTTCGACCCACTGTTTGCGTGGTCTCTCGTGTACCAGGTCCAGGACAACCTTGCAGATCGCAGATCTATAGTAGGTCTTGTAGTCCCGCTCCTCCTTTTTCCTTTCTATAACTGAGGCATAGTCTATATCCCCCCCCCCCCCCACACACACACAAAGGAAGTAGCTTCTCGAGATCTGTATGGGCAATGTTTGGAAAAGGTAGAGGAGTTTTGGGAGGGTGTGCATTTTGATGGTGTTTATTCGGCCAAACCATGAGAGGGTTAGTGGCTGCCACCTTTCAAACTCTCTAACCATTGAAGAATAAATTGGCTCGAAGTTTAACTCAAATAATTGGCCCGAGTCAGAAGATGGGGGGTTCCCCTAGGTATTTGATGTGGTCCTCTCGCCAAATCAAGGTAAACTGAGACTTGAGTTGCATGACTTCTGGTTTTGGGAGCATGATGTTTAGAATTTCTGATTTGCTAAGGTTGATTTTAAAGTTGCTGACCTAGCTGCATCTGTCCAATTCTTGTTGGACAGCGGGTAAGGCCTAGCTGGGGTTTGTGATATAGACCAGGAGGTCATCAGCGAACGAGGCTACCTTGTGTTCATTCTGAGTGGCTCTGTAGCCCTCTACGTCTTTATTTGCCCTGATTGCGTTAGCTAGCAATTCCATTGCTAGGATATACCGTTTCTGATGTTAATTGGTCTGGAGAGTTTCCCATTTACCTGGATCTGTGCTGTGGGTTTATTATATAGGGCCATTATCCAACTTATTATTCTGTTGCCCAATCATATTTTTCTTAGAGTGGCCTCCAGAAATGTCTGGCTTACTCAATCGAATGCCTTTTCAGCATCGACAGATAGAAGACATAGTGGTCCGTTTGCCTCCCATGCCCTTTCTGTCAGGAAGAGCATTCTGATGGTGTTGTCCCTGGCTTCTCGTCCCTGGACAAATCCCACTTGATCTCTATGGATGATATGGGGAATAAGGGCTCTTAGACGTGTGGCTAAAGTCCTTGCAAAGATTTTCGTGTCTGGGCGGTAGTTCTCGCACAGCATGGGATCTCTGCCTGGTTTCAGCAGGACCATGATGATAGCTTGTAGTGCTTGGTGTGGGAACGGGCAGCTCCCCGATACTGCATTAAAAGCCCTTCTCAATATCAAGACAACCTAGGGAGAAGCTGTCTGGAAGCTGGTCTCTTCCCTACTTTCAAGTTCTGGATCTCCTCTAGGATCTCTTGTTCCAGGAGGTTCTGTTCTAGCTTCTTCACCTCTTTTGGGGGAATCGGTGGCAGGATGTGACTATGTAGATACTGTTCGATGGCTAGCGGGGTGGCTCCTATCGGGTCACTTGCATGACCCCCGATGATATATAGCTCGCTAAAGTGTTTCCTAAAACACTCTAATATGTCGTTTGTTGCATGGACCTTCCCTTTCTCCTTTGAATTCATTGCAAAGATGTAGGTCTGGTTTTCCCTTGGGTTCAGTGCTCTCGCTAGTCAGGAGCTGCATTTATTGCCATACTCATAGAATCCTCCCTTTATTCTATCTCTTGTGCACAAATGTGCTCGGTCCATGGCCCCTAGTATCTGTGGGCATGATGTCGAGATCTCAGCATTTAACGATGGGGAGGCTTTAGACTTATTAGCTTGCTCCGCCTTATATAACTGCGTAATTAGGTCTGTCAGCTTGCTCATCCTATCCTTTTTAAGTCTCGACTCATGGGAAAATAAATATACCACTCAAGACGCACTTCAAGGCTTCCCCTTTGTATTGTCGGTGAAGTCGTGTTTGTTTTATGAAATTCCTCAAAGGATTGTCTAGTCTCTTTCAGGCAAAGAGTGTTGCTTAAGAGATTATCATTAAGTCTCCATGAGTTAGGTCGTCCCCCTCTTTCCCTCCCAACAGAGCCCCATACAGAGGGGCATATAAAGTTGCCCATAGAGCTTCCAGGGTCCAAGTCCAGTAGACCATAGGAGATGAAGATGTAATCCAGCCTCCCTGGGTGTAGAACCCTCCAAAGGTCAACGAGTCGCAACTCTGACAACCGCCTCCGCAATCTACACAAGACCACCAGGGAAGAATTGGACTTACCAGAGGATGTGTCCTGGCTAGGTTCTAGGCAGAGGTTGATGTCCCCTCCGAGGACAATGTTGGAGCCCAACACAAACTGTGCCAGTTCTCCCAGTATGCAGTATCCAAATGAAATCTGACCTGTATTGGGAGAGTAGATGTTAGACACTGTAAGTATCTTGTGACCCAGTTCTAGTTTTAGAAATACATATCTGCCCTCGATGTCCATTTTAGAGGCAAAAAGTTTGTGCGGAAGGCTTTTGTGGATTGTTAGGATACTCCACATGACTTTTTCTCAGGGTGCACACTGTGATACCAACTGGTGTAGTGTTTGTTGTTGCATTTAGTGAGGTGGACACAAAAATGTGTCTCCTAAAAAGTGCTATCAGGATCTGATTTTTGTGCATGTGTGCCAGGATCTGACCCCTATTAGCGGGCTATTCAGAGCTCTGGCGTTGTAGGTGCAGAAAGAGATACTGGTAATGGTGGCAATCTAGAGACATTGAGCAGGGTCGTCCCGATGGCTGGGGCATGAGGCATTGGGGGGACATTGAGAGAAGAGAGTAGTAGGGACAGACAGGGAAGATATGGTGTGGGGGTGTGGTGACAGAAGACATTCATTGTGTCGATCAGGGTGGAGTACCCTGATCTCAGGAGGTGGGAAACTAACCTAAGGTCAGCTACAGACGGCACTGGAGTGGCACCGGCCCAGCGAGGGAAGAGACTGGAGGCATCAGAGTAGTCCAGCCACCCTCTCTGCCCCCACTAGAGTACTATACATTCTATACATTCAAGTCAAGTACATGACTATAGCTAATTCCTGCATGTTAACTAAAATGTCTATTAAACATTATTAACATGGCCAAGAGACGAGTGAACTCGGCCCGACCATCTTAACCATGCATTAATACGTCAATAACAAGTCAAATTAAGCAATGGAAAGTAATGGTGGCAGCATCAATAGATGCAAATAATCCAAAAAAGTTTATTCTCCCATATCAAAAAAGTAGTACAGTGACGGCTCAACCAACAATTTGGTCTTCATCAAGTTCATCAATACATATAAATGCATACTTTAAAAATAAAAAAACACTAAAAACCATGCACCAATCACCATATAGCAAACACATAAGCAACTGGTCAGTGCAGGTGTTAATACTAATCAGAATAATCATTAAAATATACAACACATGACAGGACAACATAAACAAGAACTTGTTTCAATCCTCTGGTGATCCATCCATCCATCCAGTCCACGTTAGCGTCTCAAAGAGACAGTGCGCCTGCGTCAGAGGTATATACTGCGCATGCCCTGGAACGCACGACCTCACACGGGAGTTAATGCGCATGCACAGCGTCATAACGGCACGTCATTCTGGCGCATCATCTGAGGTTCCCCATTGGCTAGTATCTGTGTCTTCAGTATAATCATATACGTTTAAAGAGGATATGAAACGGAGAGAGGATTTACTACACAAATCTCCTATATTATACATATAAAAGGGTACATATCAGCGCCACAACAACAAAGCAGTGTGGTATATGATCATTTAAACAGGGAACCGCACTAATAACCCAGTGTATATATGGCACCTATCCTAATACACTGGGATATATATATATATAGAAAAGGGTAAATATGGGTACATGGTAGAGCAATAACCCAATATCAATATGTAATCCCAGCAAATTAATTAAAGTTATATATTCCCAATTATTATACCTGATATAGTCATAAATCAATCTGACATAAACATTAAAAACTAATTTAGTATAGTTCGAAAGAATAAAGTTTATTTAGCAATTAATGAACCACAAAAAGTACTTTTTTATGCCAAAAAGAGCAAATTTTTTTATGCCAGAAAAGAAAAAAGTCTTTGTATAGAAAAAGATGGCTGGAGGGATGGATCTGGAGAACATTCTAGTCCTAAAAAACAAACACAGAATCGTTAAAATATATTGTTTAAAAAGCAATAAGGATCACATCTCTTCTCCCAGTGTATTCAGCAGGAAGGATCATAATCAAATATGAGGCAGATAATCATATTCTAATTTAACCGTTTCCAATCCAATTTGTATTCTGGTTTTCCTAGGGGGCTTAGTCTTTTCCTATCGTTATACAACCGCACCATATGCTGGCTAAAGCCAGTACTGCATGAGGTGACACGCTGAATAGGCCGCGACAGCAGAGAGGCTGGCAATATATAGTAAGAGAACCCCGACGGACATCTTCAAACATTGGAGCTGTACAGCCTTAAATCATAATGTCTTCAGAGGTCAGACAGTGGATTGGAAAGGGTTAAGTCCCTTTGGGGTCATCGTGTCAAGTTCATAGATCCAGTAAATGTTCTATCTCCTCCTCTAGGTAATACTGGAACGTGATCTATCACACGATATTTCAGTTGACATATGGCATGATTTTTTTCCATAAAATGTTGAGATATGGGCAATAAATTGCTGTTAGTATGGATGGCACTCTTGTGCTTAACTATGCGTGAGCGCACCTCTATCGTGGCTTCGCCTGCGTATGCAAGGCAACGAGGGCACGTGATAAGATAGACCACATAGCTAGAAGCACAAGAGTACCGCTCCCTAATCATGTATTTATTTCCACGCAACGGGTGTTGCCACAACAAGGAGGTTGCCACAGCAAGAACACCCGAGGCAAAGAAAAGTTCCCTTCCTCATAGGTGCAAAAACCGATTGTGTAGATCTTTTTTCACTCAAGAAAAATGATTTCACCAACCTGCTGCCAATATTAGAACCTCTCTTAAGTGCCATCATAGGTGCTATCTCGAATTCAAGCACATCCAATCCACTACTGGCCAACAAGGGCCAATGTTTCCTAATAATGGCTGTTACTCTCTGACTACAGCAGGTATATGTGGAGACAAAAGGTATTCTATTGGAAGTTTTTCTTGGTGGCTTAGGTTTCAATAAGTCTTCTTACGTAAGCAATCTTACTTTGGTTTTAGCTTCCTGCAGGAGGGGTTCCGGATATCCCCTCCTCGGGAATTTATTACCCATACCATTTAGTCTAGTGTCCACAAAATCGTCATGTGTCACACGTCTCACACGTAGCAATGGACTTCAGGGAAGGGAGTTTTTCATGGCATCTGGATGTAAATGTCATAGACCAAGAGGCTATTACGGTCAGTTGGTTTCACATGAAGGTCCGTTTTCAGACCACCCTCATATTTTTTCACAAAAACATTAAGGAATTGAATTTCAACATCTGACTGTGTTAAAGTAAATTTCAACTCTGGAAATACGTTATTAATCATCCCGTAGAATTCACAGAGTTCTGTCACTGCCCCCTCCCACAGGACAAAGACCTCATCAATATAACGATGCCAGCATTTAATCTTGTCGGAATATGGGGAAGAATAAATAAATTCCTCTTCAAAGCGTATTGGCGTATGTCAGCGCCATACTTGAACCCATCGCGGTGCCCTGTCGCTGCCGGTAGTACACCCCATCGAACACAAAATAATTGTTCGAAAGGATGTACTCCAGCAGCGACAGGGCAAACCGTGAGCATCTAGGGGAAATCTCCTCAAGGTAGTGTTGTATAGCCCAAACTCCCTTCTCATGAGTGATTGATGATCAAGGAGGTTACATCAAATGTAACCAGAATTGTAGAATTGGTTACTGTCATTCTCGAGATTTTACTCAAGAAATCCATGGTATCTCTCACATAGGATCTCACATTTTCAGCAAAGGATCGGAAAATCCTATCCAAAAACTGGGCAATTGAGCTGAAAAGTGAGCCACATCTCGACACAATAGTTCTGCCCGGTGGTTGTGTCAAATTTTTGTGGATCTTGGGCAAGATATTTACTGTCGGGACTATTGGATATTCGACATCTAAAATTTTTTCCAAGGATTTGTCAATAATACCATCATTACAGGCTTTATTTAATAACATGCGTCTCTGTACCTGAAAACTGTTAGTAGGGTTAGTATCCAATCTCTCATAGACCTCCAAATCATTTAATTGCTTATAGATTTCATTACAGTATTGTTTAACATCCATGATAACTATAGCCCCACCTTTATCGGCGTGTTTAACCACCACAGATCGGTCATCCGAAACAGCCCTTAATGCCTCATTTTCAACCTTGGTAAGATTATGACGGCTATTGCTGCCTTTATGTAACTCATCCATCTTCAATTTATTGATATCTTTACTTACTAATTTAGAAAAGACTTCCACTAAATGATTGGAAGTAGGGGGCTGGAACTTGCTTCTGTTGCACAGTCCAACACCCACCAAGGAGAAACCCTCACGGGGGTTGGACTGCGCAACAGGGGCAGAAGGCTGAGCAGAAAAAGAAACTTTTAAGCCTCAGATTTCTAATAAATTCCTGTAAATCAAGGTCTAATTCAAACCAGTTCATCTTGGTACTGGGGCAGAAAGAAAGGTCCTTGGATAAGACATTAATTTCAATTGTGGAGAGAGGTCTAGAGGATATATTTACCACAATATCAGGATTTACAGTCTCTTGTGTTCCGGAGGTGCCCTCTTGTTTAGGATGAGTCGTTATTACGCTCATATCTCTTTCTTGCTCTCTCATGTTTTCTACCACCTCGTCGTCTCTTGTAAACGAGGGTACTTTCCTCTTTGTTCTGGTTGACACAGTCTGACCTAAAAAAGAAGAGGAAGAACTGGCACCACCATCAATTCTACCAGACTGATCAGTTGACCCTGATCCAGTAGGTGAGCCTAGATGGGCATTTCTTGGTGCGTCGTCTATTAGATGTCTGTGCATATGAACCATTCGTCCTCGGTTTTGTTGTCTGCCAATTGAACACATGACCTTGCGAGTAATCTTCCATATCGCGGAACCACTTTGACTTTTTTACAGATTCCAACTCTTCCTTATGACGTTTTAGGGATATATCTTTCTTCTCCCGTATAGATTCCCAATCCGGCAACGGCATGACATCTAATATATTTTTCTCAATAGCCAGTAGGCGATCTTTACTCATTTGAATCTCAATCTGCAAGGATTCTATATTCAATAGAATGATATCAAATGAGAATTTATGAATAATTCCTTCGAATCTTGTGCAGAAGGCCACGTGCCTGGCATTAGTGTCGTCTGTATATGGGGCCTTAGGCCTCTTGGGATATGTCTCGCCTTGTAGTACTCACCTAATGTCGACATATGTAAAATGAGTGACGTATTCCTTTTCTTTTCCATCTCCCAACGTCTCAACAACTTATCCACCGTCGGTAAAGAGTGGTATGAATGCAGCAGAGGATGTTTCAGGGTCTGCCTGGGTCATCTGGTTTGGGCTCAAGGGTTCTACGGATGTGGTTGATTTCAACAGCTTGCTTGGGGCCTCTTTGTAGCAGGGAACTCCAAAAATTACCGGCCCAATCCTCTAATTGGGATAGAGTTGCTTCTTCAGACGGGCCAGCAGTCGCCGATGGTGATTTTCGAGATTATCGAGGTGCGACAGGATGTCCGTCAGCTGTACATCTTGTGTGTTAATAACTGGACTATGAGCTTTAGGTATAGAGAAAACTTTATCCTGAGACTCTTCGATCGAATTTAAGTGGTTGCCCACTTGCTTGAGATCTTGTTGTAAAATGGACAATGCTTCCTTACGGGAGGCTTCTAGCCACTTGAAAACAATTTTGTCAGGAGCGTCTTTAAATGCTTCTTCCGGTCCCACTCATCTTCAGAGTCATAGGAAGGTGGGGAACAAGCAGATGTAGCAGCTCCTCTCCCATGAGGCCTGTGTGAGGTACTACTATTCCTCACCTCCGGCATGGTTTTCCAGCTCGCTGAAGGTCTCCTATTTAGTGAGGCTTGGTTACCACCCCTGTCTCCGCTTGGAGCCCGCTGCTGCTCTGTATCCCCTGGGGCATGGGGGCTGGCTGCTGCACTTGGAGGGCCGGTGCGGGCTGCATGATGGAGGGCAGCCTGATCATTTTTTCTTCTAAGTTCCTTTTGTCATTATCTTATGATTAAAGCTTTCAGTGCCTTTCAGGTCATATTACTCGAATATCTTACACTGAATGTATACATTCATTATGGACCCCGACATATCGACTACTTGTTTTGTAACATTGTACAATTAGTTGTTTCAAAGTATTTCTTGGTTATAAATAAAGATTTGTTTAAAATCGTTTAAACTGACCCTTCTGAAGTAATCTGTGACTATAACATGTAATAGAATTACAGCGTCCAGCCTCCACTTGAGCTCGTTCAGTTTGTTCACCATCACCACAGAGAGTTCCAGAGTCTCACTGCTCTTACAGCAAAGAACTCCCTTCTTTGTCAGTGTAGAAACCACCTTTCCACTAGATGTAACCTTGTTACAGTCCTGGGTATAATAGATGATGGGAGAGATCTCTGTACTGACCCCTGATTTATCTATACATAGTTATTAGAGCGCCCCTTTGTACAGTCCTGGGTATAATAGATGATGGGAGAGATCTCTGTACTGACCCCTGATTTATCTATACATAGTTATTAGAGCGCCCCTTTGTACAGTCCTGGGTATAATAGATGATGGGAGAGATCTCTGTACTGACCCCTGATATATCTATACATAGTTATTAGAGCGCCCCCTTGTTAGAATCCTGGGTATAATACATGATGGGAGAGATCTCTGTACTGAACCCTGATATATCTATACATAGTTTTTAGAGCGCCCCCTTTTTACAGTCCTGGGTATAATAGATGATGGGAGAGATCTCTGTACTGACCCCTGATATATCTATACATAGTTATTAGAGAGCCCCCTTGTTACAGTACTGGGAATAATAGATGATGATAGAGATCTCTGTACTGATCGCTGATATATCTATACATAGTTATTAGAGCGCCCCCTTGTTACAGTCCTGGGTATAATAGATGATGGGAGAGATCTCTGTACTGACCCCTGATATATCTATACATAGTTATTAGAGCGCCCCCTTGTTACAGTCCTGGGTATAATAGATGATGATAGAGATCTCTGTACTGATCGCTGATATATCTATACATAGTTATTAGAGCGCCCCCTTGTTGCAGTCCTGGGTATAATAGATGATGGGAGAGATCTCTGTAATGACCCCTGATATATCTATACATAGTTATTAGAGCGCCCCTTTATTACAGTCCTGGGTATAATAGATGATGGGAGAGATCTCTGTACTGACCCCTGATATATCTATACATAGTTATTAGAGCACCCCCTTGTTAGAATCCTGGGTATAATACATGATGGGAGAGATTTCTGTACTAACCCCTGATATATCTATACATAGTTTTTAGAGCGCCCCCTTTTTACAGTCCTGGGTATAATAGATGATGGGAGAGATCTCTGTATTGACCTTTGATATATCTATACATTGGTATTAGAGCGCCCCCTTGTTAGAATCCTGGGTATAATACATGATGGGGGAGGTCTCTGTAATGTCCCCTGATATATCTATACATATTTATTAGAGCGCCCCCTTGTTACAGTCCTGGGTATAATAGATGATGGGAGAGATCTCTGTGCTGACCTTTGGTATATTATACATAGTTATTAGAGTGCCTCCTTGTTACAGTCCTGGGTATAATAGATGATGGGAGAGATCTCTGTACTGACTCCTGATATATCTATACATAGTTATTAGAGCGCCCCCTTGTTACAGTCCTGGGTATAATAGATGATGGGAGAGATCTCTGTATTCACCTCTGATATATCTATGCATTGGTATTAGAGTGCCCCCTTGTTACAGTCCTGGGTATAATAGATGATGGGGAAGGTCTCTGTACTGACCCCTGATATATCTATACATAGTTATTAGAGCGCCCCCTTGTTACAGTCCTGGGTATAATAGATGATGGGGAAGGTCTCTGTAATGCCGCCTGATATATCTATACACAGTTATTAGAGCGCCCCCTTGTTACAGTACTGGGTATAATAGATGATGGGAGAGATCTCTCTACTGACCCCTGATATATCTATACATAGTTATTAGAGTGCCCCTTTGTTACAGTCCTGGGTATAATAGATGATGGGAGAGATCTCTGTACTGACCCCTGATATATTATACATAGTTATTAGAGCGCCCCCTTGTTACAGTCCTGGGTATAATAGATGATGGGAGAGATCTCTGTACTGACCCCTGATATATCTATACATAGTTATTAGAGCGCCCCCTTGTTACAGTCCTGGGTATAATAGACGATGGGAGAGATCTCTGTATTGACCTCTGATATATCTATACATAGTTATTAGAGCGCCCCCTTGTTACAGTCCTGGGTATAATAGATGATGGTAGAGATCTCTGTACTGACCCCTGATATATTATACATAGTTATTAGAGCGCCCCCTTGTTACAGTCCTGGGTATAATAGATGATGGGAGAGATCTCTGTATTGACCTCTGATATATCTATACATAGTTATTAGAGGGCCCCCTTGTTACAGTCTTGGGTATAATAGATGATGGGAGAGATCTCTCTACTGACCCCTGATATATCTATACATAGTTATTAGAGCACACCATATTACAGTCCTGGGTATAATAGATGATGGGAGAGATCTCTGTATTGACCTCTGATATATCTATACATTGGTAATAGAGCGCCCCCTTGTTACAGTCCTGGGTATAATAGATGATGGGGGAGGTCTCTGTAATGTCCCCTGATATATCTATACAGATAGTCCCCGACTTGCGAACATTCGACTTACGAATTTCGCAAGATACGAACTATCTGTACAGCACAGTATGATGTAATGCTATGGCACAGTATGATGTCACGCTATGGCACAGTATGATGTCATGCTATGGCTCCCGCCCCCTAATGCTATGGCATTACATCATGCTGTGCAGGGACCGGGCAGGCTTCTATCAAGCCTGATAGAAGCCTGTCCGGTCACATCGCGGCTGCTGGGCAGCCGGGGGCCTTCTGAAAGGCCCTAGGGCTGTCTATGCAGAGCGCCTAGCAAGCCGTGCGCTTGATGGGCACTCTGCATAGGCAGCCCTGGGGCCTTTCAGGAGGTCCCCGGCTGCCTAGCAGCCACACAGCGTCCCGCGATCTCATCGTGGGATGCGGTACGGGCCCCCTGAACGTCGGGTGCCGGCCGTTCTTACAGCGGGCACCCGGCGGCAGCAGTTCCGACGAGCCGCGCCGCTCGTCAGAACTGTTAACACTTTAAATACCGCTGTCAGAGCGGTATTTAAAGTGTTAACAGTTCCGACAAGCGGCGCGGCTCGTCGGAACTGCTGCCGCCGGGTGCCCGCTGTAAGAACAGCCGTCACCCGACGTTGTATGGAGCGGGATCCACCCGCGATCCCCTCCATGCAACCATTTGTTCGACTTGCAAACAAAATGGACTTGCGAACGGGCTCCCGGAACGGAACCTGTTCGCAAGTCGGGGACTAACTGTACTTAGTTACTAGAGCGCCCCTTTGTTACAGTCCTAGGTATCATAGATGATGGGAGAGATCTCTGTACTGACCCCTGATATATCTATACATAGTTATTAGAGCGCCCCCTTGTTACAGTCTTGGGTATTATATCTGATGGGAGAGATCTCTGTACTGACCCCTGATATATCTATACATAGTTATTAGAGCGCCCCCTTCTTACAGTCCTGGGTATAATAGTTGATGGGAGGGATCTATGTATTGACCTCTGATATATCTATACATTGGTAATAGAGCGCCCCCTTGTTACAGTCCTGGGTATAATAGATGATGGGGGAGGTTTCTGTAATGTCCCCTGATATATCTATACTTAGTTACTAGAGCGCCCCCTTGTTACAGTCCTGGTATAATAGATGATGGGAGAGATCTCTGTACTGACCCCTGATATATCTATACATAGTTATTAGAGCGCCCCCTTGTTACAGTCCTGGGTATAATAGATGATGAGAGATCTCTGTACTGACCCCTGATATATTATACATAGTTATTAGAGCGCCCCTTGTTACAGTCCTGGGTATAATAGATGATGGGAGAGATCTCTGTACTGTCCCCTGATATATCTATACATAGTTATTAGAGTGCCTCCTTGTTACAGTCCTGGGTATAATAGATGATGGCAGAGATCTCTATACTGACCCCTGATATATCTATACATAGTTATTAGAGCGCCCCCTTGTTACAGTCCTGGGTATAATAGTTGATGGGAGAGATCTATGTATTGACCTCTGATATATCTATACATTGGTAATAGAGCACCCCCTTGTTACAGTCCTGGGTATAATACATGATGGGAGAGATCTCTGTACTGACCCCTGATATATCTATACATAGTTATTAGAGCGCCCCCTTGTTACAGTCCTGGGTATAATAGATGATGGGAGAGATCTCTGTACTGACCCCTTATATATTATTCATAGTTCTTAGGTCACCTCTCAACCATCTTTTTCTGATGTAATGACCCCAATTTTGATAGCCTCTCTGGGTATTGTAGTTCACCCATTCCGTTTATTATTTTAGTTGCCCCCTTTGTACCCGCTCAAGCTCTGATATGCCCTTTTTGAGTGCCGGTCACCAAAACTGTCCACAATATTCCATGTGTGATCTGACCAGTGACTTGTAAAGAGGAAGAACAATGTTCCCATCATGCACCCCTAGACCTCCTCTGATACCCCCATGATCCTATTTGCCTTGGCAGCAGCTGCCTGACACGGGTTGCTCCAGTTAGGCCTCCCTCACACAGGGCGTTTGCAAAACGTTGCCTCTTTTCAGCTGTGTTTTCAGCTCAGCTGAAACCGCTGCCCATTCATTTCAATGGGAGACTCAGCTGAAGATGCCCAAAGATAGAACATGCAGCGTTGTCAGCCTTGTGTGAGCCGCCCCATTGTAATAAATGGGAGCCTTGTACAGCGTTTAGAAGAGGGCTGAAAACACTGGTGAAAGCGCCCCGTGTGAGGGAGGCCTTAGGCTTACAGTAAACCACAATCCCCCAGTCCTTCTCCATGTCGGTGTCCCCACTGGTTTCCCATGTAGTGTGTAATGGTGACATGTATTTCCTGTCCGTGTGCAGAACCTCACATGTATCTGTGTTACACCTCATTTCCTACTTTTCTGCCCCAACTATCCAGATCCATTTGCCGCCGTATAGTTTTGTGTCATTTTACATTGTTTTGTATCATCTGCAAATATTGATATTTTACTGTGCAGTCCTTCTACCGGGTCATTTATATATTAACCCTTTCCAATCCACTGTCTGACGTCTAAAGACATTCTCATTGAAGGCTGTACAGCTCCGATGTCGGAAGACGTCCAGCAGGGTATTCTTACTGTATATTACTGGCTGCTCTGTTGTCGAGGGCCTTTCCAGCATGTCCAATATCGCAGTACTGGCTCGAGCCAGCAGATGGTGCCATTGTATAATGGCAGAAAGAGAAAGCTCCCTAGGAAACCCTGAATCCAAAATTGGATCGTAAAGGGTTAAGGCCGGCGATCCTCGGGCGTTGCGATACGCTGCTGTAGGAGAACACTTTGTCACTGTGATTTACCTATCATTATGATAGTTACAGCGCGGTAAATCACCACAACTTTCCGCTTGTGTACATCGGGCTGCGCTTTCCATAGTTATCCTACGTAAAGCGTTCATCGCGTTATCTGTGTGCGGATTATCGCCCGTGGACAGGAGGCCTAAGAAGGATAGGGCCCAGTCCTGACCGCTGTGGGGCCCCACCAGTAACAGTGACCTAGCCAGGTACCATTAATAACCAGAAACTGACATACAACTCTTATTCCATATGCCTCATTATGCCTCACTGGATGCTGCATCACTAACCCTTAACGACCGGGCCATAGTGTTTTTACGTCCTGCAGCTGCAGGACATGTATGGAGGGAGGTAGCGCCGCTATTTCCCTCCATACAGCGCGGGCGTCAGCTGTTTATTACAGCTGACACCCGCGTGCAATAGCCGCGCTCGGCCGTTCACGGCTATTAACCCTTTAAATGCCGCTGTCAATTCTGACAGCGGCATTTAAATCCCCCGAACGCTGTTTGGGGGTCCTGCACGCCCCCCCCCCCCCCCCCTCCCCGCGGTGAGATCTGGGGATCCGTGCAGGTGTCATGGCAGCCGGGGGCCTAATGAATGGCCCCAGGGCTGCCTTAGCAGACTGCCTATCAAGCCATCCACACAGGGTGGCTTAAAAGACTGACTGTAAAAAAGCAGTATGACGTAATGCTATAGCATTATGTCATACTACAGGAGCGATCAAAGCATCGCATGTTAAAGTCCCCCAGGGGGACTTCAAAGTAAAGTAAAAAAAAAAAAAATCAATAAAGTTTTTTAAATTGTTAAAAACAAGTTATAGAAGTTTAAATCACCCCCCTTTTTCCATATCTATTATTAAAAAATCTAAATCATAAAATAAAAATATGTATTTGGTATCGCCGCGTCCGTAAAAGTCCGATCTATCAAAGTAGCGCATTATTTTTTTTGCACGGTGAACGTTGTCCGAAAAAAAAAAATAAAGAACGCCAGAAATGCATTTTTTTAGTTACCCTGTCTCCCAGAAAAAACGCAATAAAAAGCGATCAAAAAGTCGTATGTATTCCAAATTGATACTATCGGAAACTACAGGACATCCCGCAAAAAATGAGACCTTGCTCAACTACGTCGATGAAAAAATAAAAAAGTTATCGCGCGCACAAAATGACTGCAGAAAATAATTGAAAAAAATGTAATATCTTAAAAAAAAAAATACAAGTACTACAGCAAAAACAATACTATATAAGTTTGGTATGGTAGTAATCGTACTGACCCATAGAATAAAAATATCAGGTCGTTTTTGTTGCAGTTTGTGCGTCGTAGAAACAGGACGCACCGAAAGATGGTGGAATGTCGTTTTTTTTTCCATTTCTCTACGCTAAGAATTTTTTAAAAGTTTTTCAGTACATTATATGGTACAATAAATAGTGCCATTGAAAAATACAACTCGTCCCGCAAAAAACAAGCCCTCATACAGCGACTTCGATGGATAAATAAAGGAGCTACGATTTTTTAAAAAGGGAGTAGGAAAAAACAAAAATGGAAAAAAGCAAAAAAGCCCGGTCACTAAGGGGTTAATGACGCAGACCCTTTTTTTCCCCCCATTTTCGTTTCCCCCCCCTTTAAAATCATAACTCCTTTATTTATCCATCGCCATCTGAGGGCTTGTTGTTTTTTTGCGAGACGAGTTGCATTTTTTAGTGATGCCATTCAATGTACCGTATAATGTACAGATCGTCCCCGACTTCTGAACATTCGACTTACGAATTTCACAAGATACGAACTATCTGTCCTGCACAGTATGATGTCACGCTATGGCACAGTATGATGTCATGCTATGGCTCCCGCCCCCTAATGCTATGGCATTACATCATACTGTGCAGGGACCGGGCAGGCTTCTATCAAGCCTGATAGAAGCCTGTCCGGTCAGATCGCGGTTGCTAGACAGCTGGGTGCTTCTGAATTGCCCTAGGGCTGTCTATGCAGAGTGCCTATCAAGCCGTGCGCTTGTTGGGCACTCTGCATAGGCAGCCCTGGGGCCTTTCAGGAGGTCCCCAGCTGCCTAGCAACCACACAGCGTCCCGCGATCTCATCGTGGGACGCTGTACGGGCCCCCTGAACGTCGGGGGCCGGCTGTTTCTTACAGCGGGCACCCAGCGGCAGCAGTTCCGACAACAGCTGGCACCCGATGTTGTATGGAGCGGGATCCACCAGCGATCCTGCTCCATACAAGCATTTGTTCGATTTGCGAACAGGTTCCTGGAACGGACTATCTGTACTGAAAAACTATTAAAAAATTCTAAGTAGAGTAAAATGAAAAAAAAAACATTCCACCATCTTTGAGTGCGTCTTGTTTCTACGGCACACAAACTGCAACAAAAGCGACATGATAACTTTATTCTGTGGGTCGATACGATTACTGCGATACCAAACTTGTAGAGGTTTTTTTTTTTTTCAAAGATTTCATTTTTTTCAATAATTTTCTGCCTCCATCTTCTGCGCGCAAAAACTTTTTTCTTTTTCCGTCGAAGTAGTTGAGCGAGGGCTCATTTTTTGCAGGATGTCCTGTAGTTTCCGTTCGCACTAATTCAGAATACATACGACTATTTGATCGCTTTTTATAGTTTGTTCTGGGAGACAGGGCGACTGAAAAAGTGCATTTTTCCCCCCCCCCCCGGAGGACGTTCACCGTGCGCGGTAAATAATACGCTACTTTGATAGATCGGACTTTTATGGACGCGGCGATACCAAATATGTATTTTTATTTTATGATTTATATTTTTACATTATAGATATGGCAAAAGGAGGCGATTTAAACTATTACTTTTTTTTTTACAATTAAAAAAACTTTATTAATCTTTTTTTTTTAACTTAACTTTTAAGCCCCCCTGGGGGACCACAACATGCAATGCTTTGATCGCTCCTGCAGTATGACCTAATGCTACAGCATTACGTTATATTGCAATTTGACGGGGATGGCTTGATAGGCAGTCTACCAAGGCACGCATGGGGCCTTTCAGAAGGCCCCCAGCTGCCATGACACCTGCACAGCTCCCCCGATATCACCATGGAGGGGCTGTACAGGACCCCCAAACATTGTTCGGGGGATTTGAATGACGCTGTCAGAATTGACCGTGGCATTTAAAGGGTTAATAGCTGCAATCAGCTGCACAGGCGATTGCAGCTATTGCCTACGGGTGTCAGCTGACGCCCGCACTGCGTGACCTCTCTTCATACATACCCCGGCGCTCCAGGACGTAAATGTACATCCTGGAGTGGGCAGGGGGTTAATGAGAGGCCCATAAGGTACACATTAAACCGAGTCTTTGTGGGATCTGGATGTTTTGTTGTGGAGGCCTCCCGTGAGGAGCAGTGCTCCAGGCCCCATTGTAAGACCTGTGATGCTCTTCTCACGGCTCGTTCATCTACCTACCAGAAGAATCGCCCCGACGTCCAGATTAAACAGGAGCTTTTATTCATATATAAAAAGGCACAGTGGAAAAATAAATGTTTGTTACAAAATATTCTGCACCACATAAAATTAGTAGCGCGCAGCGAGGACTTGCATCGTTGGCGGCGGAACCATAAAATCACCTAGTTTTATCGACAGAATTCAGCAAGTACTTCGTGTTGGGAAGAAAAGCCCTCGTTACTGAACCGTTAGTAGCCGCAGGTCTAAGTTAGGCAGTATTAGAAATGGAGTCCACACTGGAAAAACGGAATGTATCTCTTGTGCAAAGGCCAGATAAGCACCGATCCCTGGTGAGCCTTTACCATGAAGATCCACCCGAGCCTCAAATCAGTCCGGCGACTCCAGCGGAAGCATCAATCGGGTCAACGAGGCTCATTATCCCCTCAAAACACAAATCCCAAAAGGAAGTCTGTGTGGTCACAAGGATAGAAGGACCGGGCTCATCTGTGGTTAGTCATGCGGGATCTTCAACCTTTTTGATCACCTGTCGAAAAAAAAAAAAAAAAAAAAAGTGAGAATGTTTTACAAGATCCAAGCGGCTGCAGCTGCCCCCCCCCCCCCCCCCCCACGGCGCTCACCTCCTAATACTTCTCGATTCAAATACTTTCTCTTCATCGCTGTCCATCGACCCCAGCTCCATGGTCTCATCGTAGTCCGAGAGCAGCCCGTACTTCTTCCTCTGCGGTTTCTTTTTTATGCTGTGAAACAATTAACAAGACTTGAATTATAAAGCGGCAGCTTCTCTGGACGGATCCAAGATGACATCAAGACCTTGTGGCAGACTCCAAAAAAAACTCATCAAATCTAAGAATTAACCCTCTCCTGACCAAGCCTGTTTGCGCCTTAATGACCAACCAACTTTTTGTTTTTTTCATAGCCATAAGAGGGCATTTTTGTTGTATTTTTAATGGCATCATTTTCACCATTTGTAGGGTTAAATAATATACTAACGTTTTTCTTTGGGTCGTTACGGACGCAGCGATACCAACTTGTGATTTTATTTATTTTTTTTAAACATAGTAAAAAGGTGGAGTTTTGACGTTTTTATATTTATTATTTTTTTTACTATTTCATATTGATAATTTAGCTTTTTTAATTGATGTTCCATTAGGGGACTTGAATGTCGCCATATTAAATCGCTCTTCTAATGCGCTACTATACTGAAGTCTAGCAGTGTATTAGAAAGCCTATGAAGCTCAGCCAGAGGCACCATTACAGGTAGACCCAAAAGCCATATTCAGGCCTGCGTGTGACACAGCAACCCACCATGTCCAATGGGCGACAGAGGGAGCCTCCTTCCTCCGTCAGCCTTCTACATGCCGCAGTCACACTGCCCGTGACGTGTAAAGCGTTTAAAGGTTTCTCCGGTCCCCGCTGTGGGATGACAGCCTGACACCGACAGTGGCTAAATGACTGCAGGAGCGCAGACATCACCGCTTAAAGGTCATTAGCGTCCGTGCAGAGCGTTCAGACTGACAGACTTCACCGCTGGATCGCAGGCTTTTAGTTTAGCCCTTCACCTTCTATGTGAAGCGCTGAGCGAGGAGCCTTCACACTGGGGGGGGGGGGGGGTATACTCCCCTCCTCCTGGAAGTAATCCTAAAACCCGGCACGGTGTCTCCCTAGCCAAAAATGGCTGCTTCATGCCATGCACCAGGCCCGACATCTTATTTGGCCCATCAGTACTTTGATTTTGGGCCCCATTGTGCATACAGACTAGGGCCACAATGGGCGTTTCTGAACACAGAACAAATGGGTGGATCCAGTTTTATCAATTTTGTGATGCAAAGCCTCATTTTCATGTGAGCTAAACAAACAAAACAACAAACAAACAAAACAACAAACAAACAAAACAACAAACAAACAAACAAAACAACAAACAAAACAACAAACAAACAAACAAAACAACAAACAAACAAACACTTTAAAATGACATATTTGCAAAAACATGAAATTTTATTTTTTCTCCTATAAATTGAATTAATTCCTACAAAAAACTGTGGAGTCAAAATCCTCCGGACCCCCTCAGTGAATACATTAGGATGTGTATTTTTTTTTAATGGGGCCATTTGCGAGTGTCTCTATCATTCTGACACTTGTGAGCCTTTGCAATCTTGGCTTGGTGCAGGAAAACAAAATCAGCTATTTGGGAGACGTAAATTTGTACGTCTCCTAAATGGCAAAAAAAAAAAAAAACTAAAGTTTTTCCAATGTGCGTCCAGAATAAAGTGAACAGATGGAAATATAGATCTCATCAAAAGAGTGTACAGAGTGTTTGCACTTTTTGAGCTATTGCAGTTGAAAATGGGAAAATTATATATTTTTTCCTTCAAAATTTTCCTAATTTTGGCGCTTTTAATAAATATACACAAATTCCATCAGTTTATTTTTACCACCTAAATGAAGTACAATATGTGGTGAATAAATAATGTCAGAATCACTGGGAGACGCAGAACCTTTACGGAGTTATTCTATGTTAAAGTGACGCATGGCAGATTTTTAAAATATGGCTCCGTCACTAAGGGGAAAACAGGCGTGGTCATTAAGGGGTTAAGGCCCATTTACTCGGGACTATTACCGTTCAGAGTTGTTCAAACCCCCGAGTTCCTGCTGCAGTTTGAGCGATAGTCGCCCCGTGTAAGTGCATGCAGAGACTAAACAACTGAGCGAGAGTTGTTCAGTTTCTGCATGTAGAATACGGACTAGCGTTCAGTGTAAACAGCGGCTGGTCGCTTCCGAGTGACTGCTGCGTACAGCAAATGGAGACGGGCGGGGGGTGAGCGCTGCGCCTCTCTTCCGGCAGCGCTGTGAGTGATGCCAGCGATATTCACTCGTATACCGGTACAGCAGCGAGCTTCACTGGGACGCGCGGTCCGGCATAGCTTGCCCCACAGCTCATGAGGTGTAAATTGGGCTTAAACATGACATTTCTTTTAGCAGGTATGAATGAAGTTGACCCGCAGTCGTCTCCAGGTGTTCAGGTTGTTGTTAAAGTCAACTGGAAAGGAAAAACCACCACACAGAGTGGAGTTCTCTTTTCCAGTTGTTTAGGCACATATGGTGGCTCTGCAGCAGCTATTACCGGACAGAAGAACCAGACAACTGGCAGTGGATGCAGGAAAAAATAAAGTAAAAACATTACTTAAATCGGTAATCTGTTTTCCATAAGCACCCATGGGCGCTCCCCACCAGACAGGAAACTATAAAGGCAGGAGCACCCTTCACCTCTGTTGGGCAGAAAGATCCACGGATTATTTGAGCCCGTTTCCTTATTTTTCCAATACAGCAGTAGGGGGAGAACCAGCAGTGTTGTTGGGGGTGGACACTGGACTGGAGAATTCAATAAAGTAGTAGCAAACCAAGAAGCTGTGTCATAGCTGTACGGCCGCTGTGTTAGGTGAATGGAGAGGGGTGCGGGAGCAAGGAGAGAAGTCTACAGCAGCCACCCCGGCCCCCTGCTGGCCGCTCTGTGAGTGAGCCAGTGAGATACTTGCACCTAAGATTCCCTCCTCCTGATAAGACATGGAAAAAAGGCTTAAAGCAACTCCCCCCTCCATGATTTTTAACAAACAGACAAGGGTAGGAGCTAAATTAATAATATACACACGTTTGCAGAACTAGGAGAGGGAATCTATGGGTGCCGTCTTGGAACTGGATTACCAAGGAGTCCAATTCCTCTTTTCCCCAGTCTCCGCACAGACAGCACCAGGATGATCCTGCGACATCCACGTAAGGCTACGTCCTGTGGCATTAAGGGTTAATGTACTAGAGGACGGTGCATCTTGAAGAAAGTCAAGAATTAAAGAAATATTTGGAGTTAAGGGTTGAAGCCTTGTTTCGCCTCAACACGATGCAATGTTTTCCCCCCACTTTGCGGCGATACTTGTTGGTAAGTATCTTTCCCACTAGGCAGCAAGGTTTATATCAACCCTTTCTGACAAGCCCTTCCCTAAAAAGTGTGGATTGATCAGTATCCCTGCTGAAAGATGAGGCTCTGATAGATTTGGATAGGTTAATGGACCCACAGTCTACAAACCTGGAAGGGTTGGAGGATGAACTGGTTCATGGAAGGGGGGAGGGAGAACTGGCTCCTCCTGGGATGCAATAAAGCAGAGGTTTCTTCACGAAACTAGTTCTTTGGAGTGTTCTGCAATCAGAGGTAATGCAGATAGTAGTATTTGTCATATGTCATTCTATGTTGATTTAGCCAGACATCTAGCTGCCACTCCTGGCGTCTCAGGTTTATGATCCATAGGATCTTTTAACAGCGTAGCTTCCTCCAAAGGGTAAGGAAGTCCTTCTAGCACCGTGATCTGCTGGGACGTCCACCTTTGGTATGGCCTGCCAGTCCGCACAATCCTCCTCCGAGAAGGAATAACTTTTTCTAGCTCATTCATGATAAGACTGGCTCCGATTGCCTCAATTCATTCATATCGTCTGGACTGAAGAGGAAGCAGTCAGAAGAATCAGCAAGATTTTCACCTTCGTCAAATTCAGAGAAAATGAGGCTCTTTTCAGAGTTGTTGTTCTTGTTCTTCTATCCGATATTGGAAGATTCCAAAGCCAGAGGGAACCTCAGCTCCAATTAATAATTTAACCTTCATAGAATCTCGATTCCTCCACATCGTGCAGAAAGATTTGGTTTATCCCGGAGATCATTTTTTTGGTCTAGTTTTAGCAAACCCCTCCAAGTCCTCAGGCCCCGAACAAAGAAAAGAGGAAGAACAGCAGGGAAAAGGAGCAGAAAAAAAACTAAGACATGATTTTATTGATTCACCCAAATGGGCGCAGAGTGTTAAGGCAGCAGAAATGCAGTCCTAAGCTCTCGCTCACGACTTGAAGGTTGCAAGTTCAATCCCTGTATGAGGGTTAAAATTCTAAGTGCAACACCAATCCGGCCCACCCCACTTGCCCCGCTGCCGGCGGTAAGAAGAGACACCACACAGGGATCTGGTATCATTCCTCACACGGGAGAAAAAACTGCGCACTTTATTACAGATTACATGAGATCTTATACCCTCTGTCCCATCCCCACTATGGGGTGATGGGCTCATAATCATATATGGGCAGTCCGGATTTCCGCCTTAGACAGTGAGGCGCCTCTGGCTTATACAGAAAATCACGTATTCAATTAACTCCAGTACAAAGAACCACCCACTTAATTCTAAGAAGTCCGGCCTAAGACAGTGAAAATTATGTACATTTGAACATCTTGATATCTTGTTTCTGGGAAAACGGCCAAGTACACGTGTCCTTCGTCCGATTCTTCTTTGCTGATACATTTTGTTCAAGCCTGGCAAGGCCTTGGCATATCTGATGTAAGGCGACCATATAAGTTTTTTTTCATTTGGAATTGAATAAAACTTGCATACAGGTATAAAAGCATAAAAAACACATATGGCAATATATATATACCCTCACACCTGCATGGTTCAGCTAGCCGGCTCAAGGTGGACTCAACAGCCTTCCATCCTTGAGAGGTCAGTAAAACAAGCACCCTGCTTGGTGGGGGGTGGGAAAGGAATAAATAAAGTTAAAGGAGTTGTCCCGCAGCAGCAAGTGGGTCTATACACTTCTGTATGGCCATATTAATGCACTTTGTAATGTACATTGTGCATTAAATATGAGCCATACAGAAGTTATTCCACTTACCTGCTCCGTTGCTGGCGTCCTCGTTTCCATGGATCCGTCTAATTTTCGCCGTCTAATGGCCAAATTAGCTGCGCTTGCGCAGTCCGGGTCTTCTGCTTTTCTCAATGGGGCTCCGTGTAGCTCCGCCCCGTGCCGATTCCAGCCAATCAGGAGACTGGAATCGGCAATGGACCGCAAAGAAGCCCTGCGGTCCACCGAGGGAGAAGATGCCGGCGGCCATCTTCAGCAGGTAAGTAAGAAGTCACCGGAGCGCGGGGATTCAGGTAAGCGCTGTATCGGGGTTGTCTCGCGCCGAACGGGGGGGGGGGGGGGGGGGGGGGTTGAAAAAAAAAAACGTTTTGGCGCGGGACAACCCCTTTAACTGAAAGCGCTGCAGAATAAGTTGGCGCTATACAAATAAGATTTTATTTTTTTTAATGGGTGACTTACAGTAACAAGGTTTGTAGCCGAGTTCTGGGGCGTCAGGTGCTGAAGTGCTCATTTGTTGGTAAAACTGCCATCAAACAATTGAGTCCAAAATGGACCTCTGACAAGGAGGCTTATTGCCATCTGCCTCCCGTCTTTTATACTGACTACCTATTCTATCAGTGCCCACCTACACCATCACATCCCCACATTACACTCGGCCTTGGGAAACCACAACTCCTCCAGTCACGTGGACTAGTAAGCCACGCTCTGTGATGTAAGTGGCACATAATGCCACGTCTGGGCACTGCACCTGCCTTTACAATGGGGTCTATGTGCGCCAAAACGTACAGTCAGGCGCATGCTTAGGAGGGGAACCAGGAACGCGGCAACAATCTCCACTGCAGTCCTTCACTTACAACCCTTCAGCCGCAGTAAAGACTCACGCACGGAGTTCTGGGCACGCTGATTCTTTCCCTGCCAATTCCTTTAGGCAGAAGAGAACCAACACACCAGAAGTGAACAAAAAACCCCAAACTACTTATCGGCAAGTATGAGAAAGCCGGCCTCCCGGATCTCTCTAGTCCTTTGAGCGATCACCTTGTACTGTAAAGGCACACTACGATTATCACTCACAATACATCTTGTTTTGGGTGTCTAAACCAGGCTGTACTTCTTGCTCCACTAAGGACTGGCTGGAGATCCTGTTTGGAAAGGGCTCATTTCTCTCCCTGGCTCCAATCAGTAGTTGTGCTGGACATCACCCAGATTAGTTCAGCAGATGATGATCAGGTGTGATGGAGGCCCCAGATCAGATGGGAGGTCACATACAGCAAATCTCCGGTCCAGATGCAGTTAGGGAGCCCTCCACCACTGAGGGGTCTCCTACACCTCCAGGGGAAGGATCCCGTGAGGTCAGAAATAAAGACCCTTCCCTTCCTGACCTCCAGAGACGGGGAGACGAGCATCCACCAGGGGTAAAGAGGATGGTTCCCGGCTAACCCAGTGGCTCCCTGTGCAGCCTTACACCAGACAGGTAACCTCTCTCATGCCATTATGTTTGGGAGTGAGGCCCTGTGGTCCATCCGTTAGAGAGCTGGAGGAATCCTCGATAGAGCCAAGATAGCCGAGCAGCTGTTCCCTTGGCATTCTCCAACCTGTCCTACGGCAGGAAACCTGAACTGAGGAGGAGGTGTGTTCCTGCCCGCAGAGATCTGGGATGTTCCAGTTTCCTGTCCGGGGGAGCTCTTTCATAGGTGCAGTCAAAGACGTAAGGGAAAACTGCAGTCTGTAGTGTGTTGCATAATTCTGTATTGACCTACAGCTAACATTTGGACATAGCTTTCTATTGTTGCAAAGACAAGTGTCTTACCTGCACGCTCGGACGACGAAGTAGAGGACCGCCAGCACACAGACCCCAATCACTACATAGAAGGCTCGCTGCATCATCTCAAAGTTGCCAAAGAAGGATAACTGGGAAGGTTTTGTGATTGAAGAGTTTGTGGCAGCCGTTGACCTGGTGGGTGTAATGGCCGTGGCATTGTCGTGCCCGTCTGCGCTGCCAGCCAAAGGCATCATGACCATCAGTAGACACGAGTAGCACCACATCTGCAAGAAAGCACAGAATCTTACACCAAACCAGACTGGCGGCTCTCCTCCATATCACAAGAGCCGTACAATCCAGCTTCATTTATAAACATTAGAGGGCGGGGTGGCCGTACGCTCTGGGGTAGTCGGGAGGAATGAGGTCAGCCGGCCGTCTCCGTACACTCTGGGGTAGTCGGGAGGAATGAGGTCAGCCAGCCGTCTCCGTACGCTCTGGGGTAGTCGGGAGGAATGAGGTCCGCCAGCCGTCTCCGTACGCTCTGGGGTAGTCGGGAGGAATGAGGTCAGCCGGCCGTCTCCGTACGCTCTGGGGTAGTCGGGGGGAATGAGGTCAGCCGGCCGTCTCCGTACGCTCTGGGGTAGTCGGGGGGAATGAGGTCAGCCAGCCGTCTCCGTACGCTCTGGGGTAGTCGGGAGGAATGAGGTCAGCCAGCCGTCTCCGTACGCTCTGGGGTAGTCGGGAGGAATGAGGTCAGCCAGCCGTCTCCGTACGCTCTGGGGTAGTCGGGAGGAATGAGGTCAGCCAGCCGTCTCCGTACGCTCTGGGGTAGTCGGGAGGAATGAGGTCAGCCAGCCGTCTCCGTACGCTCTGGGGTAGTCGGGAGGAATGAGGTCAGCCAGCCGCCTCCGTACGCTCTGGGGTAGTCGGGAGGAATGAGGTCAGCCAGCCGTCTCCGTACGCTCTGGGGTAGTCGGGAGGAATGAGGTCAGCCAGCCGTCTCCGTACACTCTGGGGTAGTCGGGAGGAATGAGGTCAGCCAGCCGTCTCCGTACACTCTGGGGTAGTCGGGAGGAATGAGGTCAGCCAGCCGTCTCCGTACGCTCTGGGGTAGTCGGGAGGAATGAGGTCAGCCAGCCGTCTCCGTACGCTCTGGGGTAGTCGGGAGGAATGAGGTCAGCCAGCCGTCTCCGTACGCTCTGGGGTAGTCGGGAGGAATGAGGTCCGCCAGCCGTCTCCGTACACTCTGGGGTAGTCGGGAGGAATGAGGTCAGCCAGCCGTCTCCGTACTCTCTGGGGTAGTCGGGAGGAATGAGGTCAGCCAGCCGTCTCCGTACGCTCTGGGGTAGTCGGGAGGAATGAGGTCAGCCAGCCATCTCCGTACGCTCTGGGGTAGTCGGGAGGAATGAGGTCAGCCAGCCGTCTCCGTACGCTCTGGGGTAGTCGGGAGGAATGAGGTCAGCCAGCCGTCTCCGTACGCTCTGGGGTAGTCGGGAGGAATGAGGTCAGCCAGCCGTCTCCGTACGCTCTGGGGTAGTCGGGAGGAATGAGGTCAGCCAGCCGTCTCCGTACACTCTGGGGTAGTCGGGAGGAATGAGGTCAGCCAGCCGTCTCCGTACGCTCTGGGGTAGTCGGGAGGAATGAGGTCAGCCAGCCGTCTCCGTACGCTCTGGGGTAGTCGGGAGGAATGAGGTCCGCCAGCCGTCTCCGTACGCTCTGGGGTAGTCGGGAGGAATGAGGTCCGCCAGCCGTCTCCGTACGCTCTGGGGTAGTCGGGAGGAATGAGGTCCGCCAGCCGTCTCCGTACGCTCTGGGGTAGTCGGGAGGAATGAGGTCAGCCAGCCGTCTCCGTACACTCTGGGGTAGTCGGGAGGAATGAGGTCAGCCAGCCGTCTCCGTACACTCTGGGGTAGTCGGGAGGAATGAGGTCAGCCAGCCGTCTGCGCACGCTCTGGGGTAGTCGGGAGGAATGAGGTCAGCCAGGCGTCTCCGCACGCTCTGGGGTAGTCGGGAGGAATGAGGTCAGCCAGCCGTCTCCGTACACTCTGGGGTAGTCGGGAGGAATGAGGTCAGCCAGCCGTCTCCGTACACTCTGGGGTAGTCGGGAGGAATGAGGTCAGCCAGCCGTCTCCGTACACTCTGGGGTAGTCGGGAGGAATGAGGTCAGCCAGCCGTCTCCGTACACTCTGGGGTAGTCGGGAGGAATGAGGTCAGCCAGCCGTCTCCGTACACTCTGGGGTAGTCGGCAGGAATGAGGTCAGCCAGCCGTCTATTGGCCAAGCATGCATGGGGAATAGTCGCTCTTGTGGAGGCGATGGCGAGCGCAGACTAACGAGATTAGCACTTACCTACCAGGCCAGTTCAGAATATGGAGATATATAATCATTCATCACCCCTAAGTTTATTGTTGGTAACAAATCCCTCATTTACAAAGGGAGATGCACCACAGACAATGAGTTTTTGGTGTGACCACCCTACGGACAACAGTTCACTCATTCATCAGGAGATGGACAGCATCTTCACAGGGTTGGATGAGAAGGCAAAGAAACATTCCTAGGAATCATTGGGAAATGTTAAAAGCCCTTAAAATGCGTTGCCTTATTTCTAGCTGTTGAGCAGACAGCTCCGTACATTGCACAGTGGCCTTAATTGGTACTGCAGGCAGAGTCCCATTCATTAGGGCTCAGTCTGCAGTACCAACATTGACCACTTCACAATGTATGGAGCTGTCCACTTCCTGGAGCAGAACAAAGTGGGACAACACATTTAAGCTGCAGCCTGACACTTCCAGCAGTAGCTTATCTTCTGCAGGAACAAAGGATAGCACACACTGAAATCCAGTTCACTGTCAAAAGGTGTCCATACAATTAGGCTAACCTCACACGGGCGAGCGTGATATGGGGCCGTGAAACCCGCCCTCATATCGTGCTCCCCTCCATGTGAATTCCCCAGGGATGCGAGGCGTTTTAATGGCAGAACAGCCAGGCATCACTTCGAGGATGCAGGGATCCGCCAGCGCAGATGTCAGCCGCAGCAGAGAATTGCAGGCTGGACTGAGGACCTAGATGAGAGTTTTAGCACATTCCATCTCTACAGTGAAGGGCTGTATTAGCTGAACGTAGGTGACCGGCTAGGTCTAGGGGTGTCCTACTTACCTCCCCCAGTGTCAGGGCTTAGGAGCACCACTCAATGCATTCAGTGGTGGCTTCCAGCGCTGCCACTTGGGGAGGCAAGTACAACACCTACATCCCTGGGCTCAGCGGGTCACCAAGCTCATAGGGCTAACAGGAAGTGACAGGTTGCCTTTAAGGCTAAAGTGACTTTAGTTGCCAAGACAGTAATTCCCAGCGAGGCTGTGCGACCAAGAAGCGTGCGGCCGGCAGCAGCGCTAAATCTGCCGGCAAGTGGCGGTCCCACATGACTGGCATCGCTGTGTATGATGGCGGCGTCACACACAAGGTCTGGACTCTTGGTCACTATTTTTGGTGAACCCGATGTGTCCATCATTCGGAAATCCCCGGCACTGCCCTTCCCGATGACGTCAACGACGGAGCGTCAGCCATCAGAGAGAATGTGGTGTGGAAGTAGGAAACCGCAACACACACACAGTCTACCCAGCCACCCGCGGCACGCAGTCTACCCAGCCCCCCCGGGCACACAGTCTACCCAGCCCCCCCCGGGCACACAGTCTACCCAGCCCCCCCCGGGCACACAGTCTACCCAGCCCCCCCCCCCCCCCCAATGCACGGGCAGCCTACCCAGCCCCCCCACACACAGTCTACCCAGCCCCCCCCCCCCCACACACAGTCTACCCAGCCCCCCCCCCCCCCCAACGCACGGGCGGCCTACCCAGCCCCCCTAGAGTCTACCCACCTCTACAGTATACAGCTGCCGCTTCGTGGCTCCCCGAGGTTTTCTTCAATTACTGTTAGGAGAAAGAACATTGTTATGTAACAGAAGTCTTACACCGCAGTACAGATCAAGACGGACAGAATTCTGTAACTCGGGAAGCAGTTCATAGTGCCGTCCGCGTCCGGAGTCACACAGGTAATGTGGTGAACACACTGAAACAGAACAGTGTTAGACACGCCGCGCTACAACGCTCGTCTGAGAAGGCTCATGGAAATCAGTGGTGGCTCAGTACAGTGTTTATGGCAGGCGGGTCCAACGCTGTAGGCAACCCTGACGTGCTCATTTATAAAACTAATTTCTGCAGGAAGCAGACAGCTCCGTTCTTACTGTAGTGGCCTGGGTTGGTATTGCAGGCCACAATCTCGAACGGTGCTGTCTGGGTTGCTGTGCTTATTTCAGCAGGAAGCAAAGAACTCATAATTGGCAGACCACTACCAATCTACTATTGATGACCTACCTTAACGATAAGCCATGAAGAGTCTATAACAGCCAATGACCCAATGGGGGGGAGGGGAGCACGGACACTAATCCGACGGGGGGGGGGAGCAGGGACACTGACCCGACGGGGGGGGAGGGAGGGGAGCGGAGCAGGGACACTGACCCGACGGGGGGGGGAGGGAGCGGAGCAGGGACACTGACCCGACGGGGGGGGGGGGGAGGGAGCGGAGCAGGGACACTGACCCGACGGGGGGGAGCGGAGCAGGGACAGACCCGACGGGGGGGGGGGGGGGGAGGGGAGCAGGGACACTGACCCGACGGGGGGGGGGGGGGGGGGGGGGGAGCAGGGACACTGACCCGACGGGGGGGGGGGGGGGGGGGGGGAGCAGGGACACTGACCCGACGGGGGGGGGGGGGGGAGCAGGGACACTGACCCGACGGGGGGGGGGAGACGGGAGCAGGGACGTCACTGACCCGACGGGAAGGGGGTAAAGACTAATATAGTCAGAGCTGGAGCGATTGTGGCTCCCCAGCAGTCTGCATGAGTGTGCCGTCAAAATGCAAGTGTTTTTTCTTGTGCACGTATTTTAGGTGATTTGTGTGAGCGCCAACATGGCCGTCTGTGGGAGATTGCTACAGTGTATTCCACTCGCACAATAACCCCCCCTGCACGCTGGTGTGCGCCCGGAATCAACGTCCCTGCAGAAACGAGTGTCAGCAAGATCGGTCCGGATCTGCAATGTGGAATCGGCAGTGGGCGGCCCCTCCGGACTCCGCTGCGCGCTCTGGGGCAGGGGTTACCGGCGCACGGGTGGAAGTCAGGGCGAATTGTCTGCTTGTGGAGGAAAAAATACATAAATCGCAGCGTGCCGTTTCAGTGCGGATTCCCTTGCAGTCGATGTCGGCCGTCCGGCCTGCGGCCCTGGAGGTGGTGGCACCCGCGCCCGCGCCTAGAGACCTGCCCGAAACACAGGCATTTAAAGAGAAGTAATAAACAGTCGGTGCCGCCATCCGCACGGCCGGGCACGGATTCTGCTGCGGCGCCCACACCCTCGTCCGCAGCTGGCCCACAGATGGAAGCAGCAATGGCGCTGCGGTTATTAGTTACAGATCATGGCCAAATACGGCAAAGCTGCGCTCCTCCTCCCGCTAACCGCCAGACGGGCGCACAAACTGCGGCTCCCTGCAGAATCGCACGCTGTTACTAAGTCGCTGTTTGCACGCGGCGGCGGTCACCGGCAGAGCTCTCACAGCCCCGGCACCACCGGATCATAGGATGGCGACACAAGAGAGAAGGGGCGGGAGGAAAGAGCCTGAGAACTGCGGCAACCAACAGGGTTTCAGGCGGCAGTCACACCCCGCGGTACCGGGCGCTCAGACAGGCCAGCCGCCTGTAACCCCCGTCTCCTTCCGCACTTACCGGCCGCACACCGCGGACGAAGCCACTTCCTGCATTGGCCCCGCCCACTACACCACGCGCCGTACACGTCACCAGCTCACGTGATGCCGAGCCTTGTGTCATGTGACCGAACGGATGTGTGAAGGAGGAGATGGGAGTGTGACGGCCGGTGATGACGTAGCGGAGGGGTTAACCCCTCCCTGCCTGTGGTCCGCAGAGAGGGGGGAGGGGAGAGGGACAATTAGCGCCTAATTCAGCGCTGGCTCACACGGGTGTAATGTAATAGCGTCATAGGGGTGATCATGGAGTCACTGCTGCCTCCACAACTGGCCATAGTGATGTTACCGCCTATTACATGAGCTGCATCGTCATTAGCGCAATGTGAAGATACGTGAGATAGCGCCCATTGTGCTCTGTGGGCGGATATATAATTACATTGCGTTGGCGGACTGCGCTGAGATCTGTTTCAGGCGCAGCGCCATTTTGCACTGTTGCAGTAGTACTCTGTGTCCCCGCCGGCTTCGTGATTCCGCCATGTCTTACGCTTCCGTCCGTGTGATGGCCTAATACATGCGCACTCCTGTACCGCGTGTGACGGAGCCGCTGTGTGCTCGAGCGCAGATCCTGCCATTCTGGCGCACGAGAAACACTCAGGACGACTGACTCGCTGGGTTCTATTCGCCACTTTTGCCGGAGCGGTTTTCACGTGTACAAGCCGTTCGCCAGGATAAGCCCCGGATATGGGATGCGGCCGCGTTACGTCGCGCTCTGCAGGGGATATAAAGTACAATTGAGATAAACCGCCTTCCGCCGCCATCGTTTGATTGCCGTACGTTTTTAATGCTTCCACCCATTTTGGGGGTCGATCCACAGATTTTTGATACTATTTGATGGCTTTTTATTCCGTTTCACGGTGACCATAAAAGCTTCATTCTGGCGCCGCGTTCCTTCTGATGGCGTTCGCTGCGCAGGAGAAATAATGGGATTTTACGAACGCTCAGATGTGTCTCATGTGACGAGAAAAAGTGGTTTTTTTTTAACAATTAATATTTTTAAATTTAATAATAATTTTAAAAAATGACATCTGATTTTGACTCCCACTGATGACTTGAACCAGCGATCCTTTAACCCCTTCATGACGCCGCCCCCTTTTTTTTCCATTTTTGTTTTTTTCTCCTTTGTTTCTCCATCGCCGTCGCTGTCTGGGGGCTCGCTGTTTTTTGCGGGACAAGTTGTAGTTTTTACTGATGCTATTTAATGTGCTGAAAAACTTTGAAAAAATTCTAAGTGGAGTAAAATGCAAAAAAACCCCCCACATTCCGCCATCTATCGGTGCGTCTTGTTTCTACGGCGCACAAACTGCAACAAAAGCGCCCGGATCCCTTTATTCTGCGGGTCGGTGCGATTAATGCGATACGAGACTTAGTTTTTTTTTTTACTATACTACTCTTTTTTTTTTTTTTCAAAGACATTGTTATTTTCTGCCGCCATCTTGTTTGTATAATAACTTTTTGCGCTATGTAGTTGTGCGAGGGCTCGTTTTTTGCGGGATGTCCTGTAGTTTCCGTTAGTACCCATCCAGAATACTTACGACGTTTTGATCGCTTTTTATTGCGCTTTTTCTGGAAGACAGGGTAGCTAAAAAAGTGCATTTCTGGTGCTCTTTTTTTTTTTTCGGACTACATTCACCGTGCGCGGTAAATAATGGGCTACTCTGATAGATCGGACTTCTACGGACGCGGCGATACCAAATATGTATTTTTCTGTTATGATTTAGATTTTTTACATTACAGATATGGCAGAAGGAGGCGATTTAAACTTTTATTACTTTTTTTTTTGACAACCCTTTCTTCATACATATCCCAACGCTCCAGGATGTAAATGTACGTCCTGGAGCAGGAAGGGGTTAATGGCTCATACAAAATGTGATCTTGTAGATCTGATACCTTTTACTGGCTAACAAGAATACATGATGTTACAGCAGCTTGTGAGCCTCTCCGGCTCTTCGTCAGGCTAAGAATGGAATAGATCTGAAGAGGCATGCATATTTATACACACTTATGGGCGCATTCAGACGACCGTAAATCAGCTGGGTTTTTACGCCGGCCGATATACGGCGTCTCTCTCTGCAGGGGAGGGGGGATGGAAGAGCCAGGAGCAGTGCTCTGAGCTCCCGCCCCCTCTTCGCCGCTCTGCACTATTTGCAATGAGGGGAGGCGGAGTTAATTCGTAAGGGGGAAGAAAAAAATGTAGCCCCGCCCACTCCCATTGCAAATAGTGCAGAGGGCAGAGAGTGGGCGAGAGCTCAGAGCACTGCTCCGGGCTCTTCCAGCCTCCTCCCCCTGCAGAGAGAGACGCTGTATATCGGCCAGTGTGAATACCCGGCCAATATTCGGTCGTCTGAATAAGTCCTTATAACATACATACTTATGACAAGGCACAGACATGGATGTGATTGGTTCGCACTTAAAAATAATTCTGCAACAGAAAACAAAATTTTTTGTCTAGGCACTGATAGCGGAGTGAACATTTTATGGTCCCTGAATTACTGTTGGGGGGGTCGTCAGGCCAGGAATGCTACAAGAGGTACACAAACATTTTTAACCAGGCACCGATAACAGATAATAAGTTTATGGTCCCTGAATTACTGTTGATGGGGGTCTTATCTGTGCTATAGATGTCTCTCACTTCCCATTCACGCATAAATCCTGGGGAATGATTTAACCCAGTATTCAGCGTGTCAAAGGTTGTTATCGATTTATATTCCCAAATTCTTCTGTGGTTTTGTGACTTGAAACCACCCTTCAACCACCCCATATACAATATACTGCAATACTTTAATATTGCAATATATTGTATTTTTGCAGCATTCTGTTAAGCCCTGCCACAGGCTCATCTTAATAGGCAGAACTACCAACTGCCAGGAAGAAAAATTGTTTTTCTTGTCGTAGCCACCAGATACGCTGCACGGGGCAATTCATTGTAAAAAGCAAAATATGAAATAAAAGCTATTTTTGTGATTGGTTCTACAGGCAAGAAAAACAGCTTTTCTTCATGGGTGCTGACATAACAGGAGGACAAAAAGCAGAGTCAGTACCGGTCATGTGACCTGGAAGCCAGAAGAATAGCTCTGAATACGCAGCCCAGAGGGGACGAGCCACAGGACTGGGTTCTGCACAGCTGAGGGATAGATACGCCCACAGTTCTTACTTAGAGGGGTTCTGTCATTAAAAACAAAATAATATATACTTACCTATTGCTCCCCAGGCAGTCATCTTACCTCTTCTCCTCCTCTCCCCTGGGTCATGTGACCTGCTGCTGGCCGATTTTTCCTTGTTCCGGTGATGTAGCGTGACGCAGAACTGTAACCCTGACATTGTTGTCAGGCGGAATACATTGCTATTAACCAATGGGAAAATAAAGTTTGTCCTGCAGTGGGGGTTTTTTGTTATCACTGTCCATCCACTTGTAAAAAATATACTATAGAGAGAGTGAGAGAGTAAATATGTATATGTGTGTATATATATATATCTATATATACACACACACACGCATGTATATATATGTAAACAAATATATGCACATATACAGCTCCTCATCTTCCTCCCGGCTTTTAATGCTTACCTCCTCCCTTGGCCTATCATTAATCTCTGACTCCCACACTCATAGAGATGGTAACACTCTCGATTTAGGCCTCATGTCCACGGGGAAAATCAGGCCCGCTACGGATTCTACATGGAGAGTCTGTAGCGGGTCCCTCCTGCCCCGCGGACATGAGGCATAAAAATAACAATTTAAAAGAATTAACTCACCCGCAGCGGGCCGGGAAGGTCTTCTCTTCCTCACGGCCGGATCTTCTTTTTCGGCCGGCGGATGAACTTGTCACGCCGGCGGCACGTCGCCGATGTGCCGCGCGCATGCGCCGGGCACATCCGCCGAGCCGAAGCAAGAAAGATCCGGCCGTGAGGAAGAGAAGACCTTCCCGGCCCGCTGCGGGTGAGTTAATTCTTTTAAATTCCTATTTTAGGTCTCCCGCGGATCCGGACGGCTTCCATAGGCTTCAATAGAAGCCCGCGGGAGCCGTTTCCGCGGGAGACCCGCACGAAAATGGAGCATGGTCCAGATTTTTTCATGCTCCATTTTTTTTTAAATCCCTTTTATTGACCATCCGCGGGTATTTATCTCCGCGGGCAGGAGAAGAGTTAAAATCTGCTGCGGATTTTAATTCTTCTTTTGCCCGTGGACATGAGGCCTTAGTCTTCCTCCGTCTCTGCTCTGCCTCTCACTTCACTAACTCCTTCCTTCCACTCCCATATCACAACCTCCTCTCTTTCTTCATCAGACATCCTAGCATCTCCCCTGATCCTCCTATCTATCGCACCTCTAGGAAACTCCAGTCCGTCCACACCCAACAGTTCGATGAGACCATCCAGTCCTCCCTGTCTCCTATCTCTCTCCTCTCCCATGTTAACTTGGCAGACAAACACTACCACACCACCCTCATACGCGCCCTGGATAGAAGCCCCACCCACTACCCCCACGTGACCCGAGCCGTCCACCGCGGACCACAGCAACCCTGGCTCTTGTCCCAAACGCGCTTTATCTGGCGGTGCTCTAGGTGCGCCGAACAGCTGTGGAGAAAATCAAAGCTGCCCGCAGACTTCCTCCACTTCAAATTCATGGTTAAAACCCATAACCTAGCCCTTCACCATACCAGACAGGTTTACTTCACCTCCCTTGTCTCCTCACTATCCCACAACCCCAACGACTCTCGAGACCTTCCACTCCCTCCTCAGCCCCAAAGAACAGCCCCCGTGACGGATCGGACTGCTGGAGAACTAGCTGCCCATATCAAAGAAAAAAATCTACAACTGAAAAGAAATCTCTGCAAACTGCACGGTTAGCCCCGATCCCAGTCTCCTCAGCACTGCATCCAGCACTCTCTATGTTAGAACCAACGACAGAGGAAGAAGTCTGCAGGCTGCTTTCCGCTGCCCACCCCACCACCTGCGCTAGTGATCCTCTCACCTCCTGCGGTCCCTCTCCCCAGCTCTCATTGCTCACCTCACCACAATCTGCAACCTCTCCCTAACCTCTGGCACTTTCCCCTCCTCATTTAAACAGTCCATCATATCCCCTCTGCTAAAAAAAAGTACCCTTGATCCGACGCTGCCAACTACCGACCCCGTCTTAAACCTCACCTTCAAACTATTAGAATGCCTGGTCCACTCCCACCTCACACACATTTTCTGTCACAACTCTCTCCTTAACCCCCTCCAGTCTGGTTTCCGCTCTCTACACTTAACTGAAACTGCCCTCTGAAAAGTATCACATGACCTGATGACGGCAAAGTCGAGAGGTGACTACTCTCTACTAATCCTCCTTGACCTGTCTGCTGCATTTGACACTGTCGACCATGACCTCCTTCTCACTATGCTCCGCTCTATTGGTCTAAAGGACTCTGCTCTCTCCTGGTTCTCTTCCTATCTCTATGACCGCTCTTTCAGCATCTCCTTCACTAGCACTATTTCCTCTCCACGCTGTTGGGAACCCCCAGGGCTCGGTCCTCAGCCCCCTCCTCTCTGCTCCTCCTCACCATTGGGGTCCCCCAGGGCTCTGTCCTCGGCCCCCTCCTTTTCTCAATCTACACAACCCCAATTAGACAAACCATCTGCACATTCGGCCTCCAATACCACCTCTACGCTGATGACACCCTGCTATACACCTCTTCCTGTGACATCTCTGAACCATACCTCCAAAATATCACCGACTGTCTGTCCCCTGTCTCTAACACCATGTCCTCCTTTTTTCTCAAATCATATTTATCCTGTCCCACCTGTCTATGTGCTTTCCCTGAGGCATAGAAGTTGCTGTACGTCAGAAAAACCTTGGTTCTCCCTTTCTAAGCTAAGAGCTTACTGCTGGCAATACTTGGTTGCCTATTGGCTATATGTCAAGCCTCCACCAATTGGTGGGAGAGTCCAGAGCAGGAAAAGAGCAGTATGGGTCCCTATGCAGAGGGGGAGGGGAGCAGAAAAAGTGCGTGAAGGGAGAGGAAGTGAAGGAGGAGTTGGTGGAGAGGAGAGTCTGCAGTGAGTCGTGGTCAGAGAAGAGGTGTGTGCCAGGAGTGCAGCCGAGCATGCAGTGATTCAGCAAGCCTTCCAGGGTAGCGAGTCCCTTTCCGCTCCCTTGTTCTGCCAGAAGTGAGGAGAAAAGAGTTGTAACTCACTGTTTTGTGGGACGAAGGCCTCCAACTACCCGGTGAATTCAAAGCCAGGATTAGTCCAGAGGCCATTACAACTTTCATCCAACACCTGCATCTCATACTTCCAGTAAGCCCATCAGATAGTCAAACCTGTGGGGAATCATTACTAAGTAACCTCTAGAGAGGGAGAGCGTTGAAGAAAAGTGTTGTTCAGCTGCAGTTCTACTGTTTTCAATGTGTTAATTTACTGCATCATTGCCGGCTCTGCTAAACCCTTGTAACGCTGCAAAGTCTAAGTGAATTTCAACTGTTTATTTTCTGAAAGCTTCAGTAAAACTGTGTGCTCCCAGTTCACTAGGACAAGCTACTGGACTCGTCTCAAGTTATTTCATCATCGCTTCACTTAAGAGTTCAGGTTGGAGCACTGGCGTCACCCGTGACAAAACAACTGCTTATCTTAAGCGTATCCGTATACGTTATTTGTGCCACTGTGTGACAACTGAGCAGAGCACTGTTTTCACCACTGTCGGGAGGGATTAAAGAGCTACCCGTGACAACCATCTTGCAATCCCCGTGGTCTCACCCACTTTGGCATGCTCAGCTCCATCGTTGCATACACTTATACATATATATACGGAAATGTGAATGCGGCCGCAAATTTTTCACAAGCAAATACGTGCGCAAATAATCCCATGTGAATCCACCCCCGGGCATATATACACGCATCATTACAGATAAATGCATATGCATATATTCATTATGTAGATTGACACATGTACAAATATATATATGCCAATGATTCTATACATACTTTTTCTTCAACGTATGTATGTGTATATAAGAATGCTTCTACATACATATCTATCTTCATTTATAGATATGTGTATATTCAGATTTCTATATATGCATTTAAGGCAGCTATGTAAATGATATAAGAATCAGGACAGCGCTCCTTGAAAATGGAAAGCAGCCCAAAATGGGCAATAAATCAAAATGGACTCACCCGGTGTATAGTGGAGCCCGATCCTGAGCCTCACCTACACCTCCAAGTCCTAGGTAGCTTTATTATATAATGCCAAACGTCTCCCTGCGTATCCACGAAATCCCGATGGGCTATATCAGGAGAGCAGCCAGGAGTCTGTGTCACACTCAGGGCTCATGTCCACGGGCAAAAGAAGAATTAAAATCTGCAGCAGATTTTAACTCTTCTCCTGCCCGCGGATCCGCACCCCATAGGGATGCATTGCCACCCGCGGGGTAGATAAATACCCGCGGATGGTCAATAAAAGGGATTTTTTTAAAAATGGAGCATGAAAAAATCTGGACCATGTTCCATTTTTGTGCGGGTCTCCCGCGGGCTTCTATTGAAGCCTATGGAAGCCGTTCAGATCCACGGGAGACCTAAAATAGGAATTTAAAAGAATTTACCCATCCGGAGCGGACCGGGAAGGTCTTCTCTTCCTCACGGCCGCATCTTTCTTGCTTCGGCTCGGCGGATGTGCCCGGCACATGCGCGCGGCACGTCAGTGACGTGCGCAGCCGTGACGAGTTCATCCGCCAGCCGAAAAAGAAGATCCGGCCGTGAGGAAGAGAAGACTTTCCCCGCCCGCTACGGATGGGTAAATTCTTTTAAATTCCTATTTTCAGCCCTCATGTCCGCGGGGCAGAAGGGACCCGCTGCAGGTTCTCCATGTAGAATCCGTAGCGGGCCTGATTTTCCCCGTGGACATGAGGCCTCAAGGTATGACCCACTGAAACACTTAGTAAGAAAATAAAAAATTCCTGCGCTCCTTTTTGGATCCAATTTCACCAGGGAATGGAGTTACCAAAACCAAGATAGATATAAGAATCCTCCTTTATTCCATATAAACAAGTGCAACACGTTTCATCGCATACAGCGACTTTCTCAAGCACAACATTAAAAATCGAACACATTCTGTCTGCTGTCCGCGGATGCAGAAAAGGCCTTCAACAGGGTCCATTGGGGATTCTTGTCAGCAACTCTCAAACAAATTGGACTAGGCCCTTTGTGGACAGAGTACTGGCCCTTTACACGTGTCCTACCGCTAGGATAAGGTTAAATGGATTATTGTCCTCTTCCATACATATCAGAAATGGCACCAGGCAGGGTTGCCCTCTGTCACCTCTTCTGTATGTGTTGGTAATGGAACATCTCGCAGTAGCGATAAGAAACAACCCAAATATACAAGGTCTTCAAATTGGGGGGAACCATTATAAGACGGCCCTATACGCTGATGACCTCCTGCTGTACATCTCCCAGCCCCATACCACACTTCCATCCTTAATACAGGAGTTTGAGAGATATGGACATCTATCAAACTTTAAAATAAATTACTCCAAAACAGAAGCTCTGAACATCTCACTTCCGTTAGCAGAACAGAAACATATCTCAGAGCAATTTCCATTTAGATGGCAACGGGAGGCCATTCAATACCTTGGGGTGTTTGTCCCTACACTGACCAATCTAGGTTGTTCCCCTTAAATTATCAGGCCCTCCTTGAGCGCACACTAAAAGACCTCTCCACCTATGCAAACAGAGACATCTCATGGTTTGGGAGGATAAACACCCTAAAAATGGATGTGTTACCTAAATTCCTATATGTCTTCCAGGCTGTACCTATCATACCCCCTACATCGTTCTTTAATTCATTAAGGTCGGCTCTGATTAAATTTGTGTGGGGTCGCTCGAGACCCAGGGTGGGAGTGCGAACCCTCTTTCGCCCCCAAAAAGATGGAGGTGTAGGTCTGCCAAATTTCAGACTATACCATGCTGCAGCGGTTTTAACACATATTGTGGACTGGCACTACCACTCTGCACACAAACAATGGATACAGTTAGAACAGGTGGATTGCTCAATCCCGATAAGACTTCTCCCATGGATTCGTCCCCGAGATAGAGCTCAAATCCTATCCACCAATTACCTATTGAAAGAGACACTTAAACTCTGGGACTCGAAAATACAAAAGCAGATCTTGTCAAGGCTAGATAGTCCCCTCACACCGCTTTTCTCCAACCCAGCATTCCCACCAGGTAACAGCCGAGATCGCTTCATGGGGTGGGAGGCTCGAGAGGACCCCCGGGTTCGCAATGTCCTTGGTGGCCCCTCGGTGCCTTCCTTTCAAGAATTAAGATCTAGGTTCGGTGAATTGAATCTCTCCTGGTTAGAATTTCACCAACTTCGCTCTTTTCTTAATACTCAAGGGGATAGAAACACTTTCCTAACAACCCTCACACCTTTTGAGAGTCTCTTTTCAGGAGGGTCCCCTCCGACACACGTAGTATCCCTAATATGTGGTCTGCTGATCCAAGAAACATATACCACGGATCCTGGTTTCAAATGGGCTTGGGAGCAGGAAATTGGAGTCATGATTTCAGAGAATGAGTGGCAGAAGGCATTCATCTTTACTCATAAACTGTCTATGGCCTGTGCTGCACAGGAAAAAAATTACAAAATTCTTACAAGATGGTATAGATATCCTACCCGCCTCCATGCTATATTTCCTTCGGTGTCTGAGATGTGTTGGCGCTGTGGAACTGATAGGGGTACAATGATGCACATCTGGTGGAGCTGTGACTTGTTGAGACCTTTTTGGGACAAGGTATTCTCCACATATAACTTAATCAGCCGGGGAAATATTAACAATAATGCCCAAATTGCTCTCCTATCCATACTGCCGGGCCCAATAGGTTCACAGAAAAAGGGTTTACTCAGGTTCTGCCTAGCAGCAGCAAGAGCAGTCATCCCGCGCCATTGGCGTTCCACACCAATTCCTTCCATGACTGAGTGGCTTCAGGAAATGTCTCATCTGTGCCGTATGGAGGAATTAAAGGGGTTGTCCCACGAAAGCAAGTGGGTCTATACACTTCTGTATGGCCATATTAATGCACTTTGTAATGTACATTGTGCATTAATTATGAGCCATACAGAAGTTATTCACTTACCTGCTCCATTGCTGGCGTCTCCGTCTCCATGGTGCCGTCTAATTTCAGCGTCTAATCTCCCGATTAGACGCGCTTGCGCAGTCCGGTCTTCTTCCTTCTGAATGGGGCCGCTCGTGCTGGAGAGCTGCCCTCGTAGCTCCGCCCCGTCACGTGTGCCGATTCCAGCCAATCAGGAGGCTGGAATCGGCAATGGAACGCACAGAGCCCACGGTGCACCATGGGAGAAGACCTGCGGTCCACCGTGGGTGAAGATCCCGGCGGCCATCTTCGCAAGGTAAGTAAGAAGTCACCGGAGCGCGGGGATTCGGGTAAGTACTATCCGTTTTTTTTTTTTAAACCCCTGCATCTGGTTTGTCTCGCGCTGAACGGGGGGGCTATTGAAAAAAAAAAAAAAAAAAAACCTTTCGGCGCGGGACAACCCCTTTAAGTGCAGAACATAATAGAGAATCTGAAAAATTTCTGTCGGTATGGCCATTGTGGATCGACTTTGAATCTTCTTCAGAGTTTCGAGCGCTGTTTTCCTAGTTGCTCCCTCCCCTCAGGGATAAGACGGGTTATTAGAAGGTAGTAATCCGGATATTAAACACGCCCGGGGGTGGCCCTGGATTTCCCCCCTCCCCTTTCCTCCCGCTTCCCTCAACCAACTACCTACCCCTTAGTTTACCCATTCTTTTTCCTTTTTTTTACTTATTTAGAAATATTATTTATTTTTATTTATTCATTTTACCTTCTTGCTCTTCCTCTTCCCAGAACTCATCTTCTCTCTTTTTGTCTCTTTTCTTTTTTTTTTATATCTCATTTTTGTTTTCATTGTTGCAAGAGGATAAGGCCTCGGGCTTCTACCCGAAGAATACAGACTGCAAACATTTTATTCTCAAATTGCATGTTCGGGTATTAGTATTATTGGGGTCACCCTCTAAGCCCCTCCAAGAGTTTGATTTGGATATTTTCAAGAAAAGGCCGATTTATTTATGTCATTTCTTTTGTTGTTCTACATGTTTTATAGGTCCTGTGAGACCTTTGTGAGATTTGGATGTTTTGTAACCTATCCTATTGAAAATTTCAATAAAAACGGATTGAACACAAAAATCAAACACATTTAACATATATATACACATGTATCAATTATATTACCTTATGTCACCTACTCATATTACTCCTCCCTTCTCCTAACATGTGAGTCAGTTTGCTGGTGTGCTCCGCCCCCTTGTACGCGTCATCGCGTAGCTCCGCCCCCCGTCACGTGCCGATTCCAGCCAATCAGGAGGCTGGAACCGGCACACGTCATGGGGTGGAGCTACGCGATGATGCGTACAAGGGGGCGGAGCCAAAACGCTGATGCTGCCGAGCCAAGCCGAAGGGAGAAGACCCATCTGCGCAAGCGCGTCTAAAAAAGCAAGAAGACACCGAAATTAGACGGAACCATGGCGACGGGGACGCTAGCAACGGAGCAGGTAAGTGAATAACTTCTGTATGGCTCATAATTAATGCACGATGTACATTACAAAGTGCATTAATATGGCCATACAGAAGTGTATACCCCCACTTGCTGCCGTGGGACAACCCCTTTAAGTGTTTGCAAAGCCTGGAGACTGTCTGTAAATGTATCAATTTATGTCCTGACATGTGGTATGAGAGAGGTTATAAAAGTGAGTGTTTGAGAGCGGGAATGGAGTCCATGTCTTTTGGAGTTGTAGTTAAGAGGTCCAGCTACAAGAGAGGTACTTTTAGCCCTCATGTAGTGAAGCATGGAAAAGGAGGAGGTTTTCCCAGCTTGGATGTCCATGTGAGGAGGAAGGAGTGAGCCCCACCTAAGCAGAGCGAGAGCAACCATGAGTGAGTGCTTGTCAAAGTCCAGTGCAGAGTACTGTCTACGTGATAATTTACTACCGGACGTCTGGATCTAGTGAATCACCGCGTAGAGGTACGCCCATTCATTCTAGTGTGTACCAATACGGTGGCGTCACCCGTGACAAACTCTTTCTCTGTTCTACCATCTATTGGGCATCCCTATCCTAGGTATGTCTGAAAGAGGCCCAGGACTACCCTGGCCTTCGCTCCATGCCTCCCTCTGGGAGGGAGCGTGGTAAATGCTGCCATGACAAGCCAGCATCTTGCCCTCTCAACTCTTCAGCGTATGCTATGTGTCTGAGGTCACCGTACGGGAGGCTGCATTCACACCCTGCAGATTCCTGTATATACAATCAACCACAGGGGGCCCCTTGCAACGTGACTCTTCTTCCTCTCTGACATCTGAGGTATCATGCATGTGATATAAGCCCTGCTGGCTCAGACTTCAGTTGCCAGTGTTTGATTTGGAGTTGCTCTGCCTACACCCGTGTTACTGACTTGACTATAGTGTTTTGACCTTGGCTATTCCTTTGACTCTGACTCGGTTTTGGCCCCTTGTACTCCACACGTGTTTCTCTGGTTTGACCCTGCTTGTTAACACTTCCCTCTGGTCTGCGTAGTTTAGCTTCCTGCCAGCTATTCGGTACTCACATCCGTTCTCCCTGTCCCTCTTTCCTTAGGATCCCTGTCATTAGTGCAGTGCAGGGACCGTTGCCCAGTTATCGCCCTGGGGCTTAGCCCAGGGGGGAAAGTAGGTAGGGACACGGGAGAGGGCTGGCTTAGGGGTTCCCTGTCCATCTGCCCTAGCCAGTCTGTAACATCCGTTCTGCTGCTTCTAGATCCTCTTTTCAACCATCCAAGATGGCAGCTGCATTCTTCTAGCTGCCGTGTGCCGTCTGTGACATGCTCTGATTTGCCTACACTAATCATGTAAGCAGTCATGGCCAATCAGAGAGCAGGTATAGTGCATCGGTGGTCTATTGCTTCCAATGTACTGTGGGTATTAGGTAGTCTGAAGACTGCATTAGCTGAAAACGGGACCCAGATCAGATTGGAGGGGCATCGGCACAGAAGACAAACAGGTAGGAGAACGGCCTCCTTACGTCCTAAGACAGGATTTTGTCCCAAAACCAGGGGTTACTTTAAGGACCAGTATGTTTTCATTTTTTGTCATACCTGCATTTCAAGAGCCATATTTTTTTTAGTTTTCTCTCAACATAGTTGTGTGAGGACTTTATATTTTTGTGACGAGATTTGTTTTTTTAATGGCAACATTTAATGTACCACATGATGTATTGAAAAGCTAAAAAAAATGAAATTTAAAATGAGATAAAATGGACATGCCATCATTTTTTGGGGGGTTTTGCAGTGTTCACGGTTAAGTACCATCGACACTCACTTTCTTCTGTAGATGAATACCATTATGACGAGACCAAGTTTATATTTTTATGTTTTACCACCGGGTATAGATAACTGACCACATGACTCGCAGTGTTCCCATCCACCTCCGCCACCTGCTAGAGCTCACGGCTATTGGATCTTCTCACATGTGGTGGTCTAGGGATCCAGTCTTTTTAACCCATGATATTCAATCTTTTCAATAAAAGTCCCTTATTTAGAGGTGAGACCCCGTGTGGCCCTTCTGTCTCTAAGCGGATATCCTGCACCCCCCCATCCTTTCCATCTAGAAAATGTCTTCTACACTATTTCTTGACAGTGGCCAGACGTCTTGCCCCTAGATGCTGGAAGCTGCTGAACATCCATAAATATGTTGCTGGAGGAGGTAACCTTCTACACGTATGGAGATCTTTATGGCTCAAGTCCTCAACAAATTTAGTATCTACTAGAGATGAGCGAGCGCGGTCGGATAATGCAGTTACTTGAGCGAGCATCATTCTTCTCCAGTAACTGCATTCTTGTCCGAGCAGGCTCGGGGGGGGGCAGCGGGTGGGAGCCGGGGAGAGAGTGAGAGAGATCTCTCTCACCCCCCGAGCCTGGGCAGGAAACAATTGCACAGCCAAGATTAGCTCCATTTTGAGAAAGGGATTGTATAGTAATGAAGTGGAGGGGATAATGTATTGTCTATGGTGGTAGGTGCTGCTTTATGCCTCGCCGAGAGAGGTTCACTAGAAACATCATGGGGATCATCAAGGTTGTAGAGGTGACTGTAACATTAATGAAATGCTATTATAATCTCCTATGAAGGGGAGATTATATCTTGTCTCACTACCACTGAATGGCTGTGATTGGTTCAGGAACGCCACCTTAGCTAATCAGAGCCGACGCTCAATGAACCAATCACAGCAATCTCTTGCTGGAGGCGGGGTATTCAAGCCCCGTTACCAGGAAGAGAATGCTCTCTCAGCACTGAGAACTATACAGAAGACTGCCAGAGACCAGCGAGAGGGACCCGAACGGCGCCTGCTAGGTGAGTATTAAGACACCCCGAAAATAAGACGCGGTGCCTCTATTAGGGTAAAAATTAATATAAGACAGTGTCTTATTTTCGAGGAAACACAGTAAATACTGCTCACATGGGCAGCACTGGCAAATCAAAGTAGCCTGTATTGTCTTATACTAATGAGGCAAACTAATGCACAGTGTGCATGTAGGAGTAAGAGAAGCAGTGCGGCCATCTTTGTTTGTCCCAGGCTAGAAGGTGGCTTTAATTTTAAGGCTTCAATTTTACTGAGAACCCTGGACAGCTGATGGGCTCTCTCATTTTTCAGACATGAGCCATGTGTAGTAAACATTCCACAGATGTCAGGTTAACCCCTGAGTGACCGGCCTATTGTGTCTTTACGTCCTGCAGCTGAAGGGGTATCGCGAGGTGATCTCCCTCCATACATCACGCCTGACTGCTGTTTCTTACAGCCGACAGCTGGTGGCAACAGCTCCAAAAAGCCGCATGGCTCATCGGAGTTGTTAATCCTTTAAATGCCACTGTCAATTCTGACAGTGGCATTTAAATCCCCTGAACGATGTTCGGAGATCCCGTACGGACCCCCACGATGCGATCACAGGGAGCCGTGTGGGTGTCATGGCAGCCGGGGGCCTTCTGAAAGGCCCCAGACCTGTCTTGGCAGAATTCCTATCAAGCTGTCCCTGTGGGGTGTCCTCATAGACCGTCTGCTCGATCGCAGTATGATGTAATGCTATGGCATTACATCAAACTGCAGGAGTAATCAAAGCATCACAAGTTGTTGTCCCCTCTGGAAACTAAGAAAAAAATGTAAAAATAAGATCAATAAAGTTTTACTAATTATTTAAAAAAAAGGAATAATTTAAAAATAAAAAACTTTTGCCATATTTATAATAACAGAATCTAAATAATAAAAAACAAACACATATTTGGTTTCGCTGCATCTGTAAAAGTCCGATCCATTATTATTTACCCCGCACGATAAACGTCGTCAGAAAAAAAAACTAAAGAACGCCAGAAATGTGCTTTTTTTTTTTGGTCACCCTGTCTCCAAGAAAAAATTCTGGAAGCAAATAAAAAATCGTATGTATTCCAAAATGGTACTAATGCAAACTAAAGGACATGCCACAAAAAAATGCACCCCTGCACAACTATGTGGACGGAAAAATTAGAAGGGTATCTGTGCAAAAGATGGCAGAAAATAGTTTAAAAAAATTAAATATCTTTGCAAAAAAAAAACCTACATAAGGGTGCATTCAGACGAACGTATATCGGCTGGGTTTTCACGCCCAGCCGATATACGGCGTCTCTCTCTGCAGGGAGAGGAGGCTGGAAGAGCCGGGAGCAGTGCTCTGAGCTCCCGCCCCCTTTCTGCCTCCTCTCCACCCCTCTGCACTATTTTCAATGAAAAGAGGCGGGGCAGAGGTGGAGCTAATTTAAAAACATAGCCCCGCCCTGTTCCGCCTCCTCTCATTGCAAATACTGCAGAGGGGTGTAGAGGAGGCAGAGAGGGGGCGGGAGCTCAGAGCACTGCTCCCGACTCTTCCAGCCTCCTCCCCCTGCAGAGAGAGACGCCGTATATCGGCTGGGCGTGAAAACCCAGCCGATTTACGGTCGTCTGAATGCACCCTAAGTTTGGTATCGCAGTAATCGCACTGACCCGTAGAATAAAGTTATCAGGTAATTTTTGTTGCAGTTTGTGCGCTGTAGAAACAAGACGCACCAAAAGATGGCGGAATGTCGAATTTTTTTTTTTCTTCATTTTATTCCACTTATAATTTTTTACGTTTTTCAGTCCATTATACGGTACGTTAAATAGCACCAGTGGAAAATGCAACTTGTCCTGCAAAAAAAACAAGAAGCCCTCATACAGCGACGGCGATGGGTAAATAAAGGGGTTATGATTATTTTTAAAGGGGAGGAGGAAAAAACAAAAATGGAAAAACAGAAAAAGGCTTGGTCACTGAGGGGTTAATGTTTCCTATTTGACAGGGGCGAGAGTTGTATCGTTCTCATAATCCATCACATCATTTGTACATACTGGATCTAGTAATAAGGATTCGTTAAACCACTAAGACCACGACGGTCTTGATAATGAAGGGATAGTAAGGCAGCTGACTCCGCAGGCTGTGCGAATGCCTTGTAAATCTGGGGTAAAAAGTCCTGGGATTACATATAACCCGGTGATAGGTAGTGGACACAACCAAAATATAAGGCTGCAAGGGAAGAGAAAGAGAGTAGAGACATACATACACGCATGGACACCAGCAAAAGGAACCCAACGTGCATACAAACAACCACAAAGACCGCCGACTCCAAAATACTTACCAAATGTACTACAACTCAAACAGGTGGAAAGTACTACTAATTACATACCAGGTATTGGTTGTATCCACGCCAAGGGTCCTCGTTAGAGTAGGGATTCACAAGACAATTAAAACCACAAAAAGGGAACCCTGCCTGCAAGAGGGGTGATCACCCCGATAGGGACGACCCACACTGGAACCTCAGAGCCTGGCTGGCCCTAGATGGTAACAGGCAGGAACATCGGCTCACCTACCGACACAGGGAAGTACAACATAGAACATAAAGCTCACCAGGTGTCTGCACACCTACAGACATCACCACAGAAAATCAACTATGCATACAGACACAGAACAAGACACTGTTCACACCTACAGACACTGAACCCCTGTAAACAGACACTGAACACGTCACTGTTCAAGGGGATCCCACCCAGAACCTCATGCAGGCAGCCCACACCGAAACAGACCATGCATGGCTCCAAGCACCAGAGTTCTGGGAGGGTTTTAATTGGCTATTTTTGCAGCTGTGGCAATGTCAATTATGTTTATTGGAAAAGGGTTTTTTTAACTTTTCATTTTTGAAAATACTTTTTGGTCAGAACGGCTGGCAGCCTCCTATAGGGCTCGTTCACACTTACGGGAATTAGCCACTGCAGAAATCAGCACCGAAACCTGGATGTCTAAATGTAGATTTTGATGCAGAATTGCTGACAGAATTAAGCCATTTTCAATTCTGCACTAAAATCCACTATTTAGATACGCAGATTTCAGTGACTTTTTCTTCACAGTGACAAATACCTTCTGGTAAGTGTGAAAGAGCCCTTAAGAGGGAGTGTAAATAAATATCCCTCCCTTCCAGACAGCAGTTTGTATGTGGCCTCCGCCCTGCAATGTAAGGGGCACTCAGACAGGCGCATACTGACAAATAAGGACAAGCTGTGTGTAAGGAGGGGCGGGGGCAGCGGGGGGAGAGATTGATTCTGAAGACTTTACATTTAAAAGAACTCTCATTAATTTACAAATTAGAACCCTGACAACTCTTGGAACACATGAATTGTAACAATAATTACTTAGTGCCATACTTCACAAATTGTGAGGCAGGCTTACTGGTAAGGTAAAGCATCTGTCGCGTTCGTCCTGGACTGCTAACAAAACCAAGCGAGGATTTACTGCAGCAGTCAGGACAGGCGCTTACGCTTGCTACTCAGGTGCCTAGACGGAGGAGCTAGCAGAACTAAGGGGTTACAAAAGAGCGGGGCGCCCTGAACCCCTCTGACAGAACCCACCTAAAAGCAGAGCACCCGTCCCAAAAAGGACAACCCCACTACTTCCATGAGGACAGATCCATGGTCAGAGGGGAACTAGGGTACAGAAAACCAGGGACAAACAGAAGCTGACAACAAATAAAAGATGAGCACAAAATGCAAAACAAACAGGAAAACTGAGTAAGCCGTGATTAGAAACACTGAAATATAACCAGCACTTCCTGCCAGGAAGAGCTGGTTTATATAGGGAGTGGGGAGACACTGATTGGCTGACAGAGCTGTCAATCACCAGTGACTACCTCCACTAACAGCTGCAGGACTAATTAACCTGAACTAGACAGGACAGAAGATATTAACCCTAGCCAGTCACGCATAGCATTTTTGTTGTAATTTTCAATGCAATGTACAAATCGCATGTGTTATACAATACATACATTTTTTAAATGTGTTTTTTATTATGTAGCTTTTAATTGCGGAGGAAAACTGCAACAAAAAATGTCACGTGTAAACGCAGCCTAAGGGCTTATTTAGACGACCGTATATCGGCTCGGTTTTTCACGCCGAGCCGATATACGGTGTCCTTGTCTGCGGGGGGGGGGGATGGAAGAGCCAGGAGCAGGAACTGAGCTCCCGCCCCTTGCCACTATTTGCAATAGGAGGGGCGAGAGGGGGCGGAGCTAAGACCCGCCGCTTAGCTCGGCCCCATCCTGTCCCTCCCATTGCTAATAGTAGCGAGGGGCGGGGAAGGGGCGGGAGCTCAGTTCCTGCTCCTGGCTCTTCTATCGCCCCCCCCCCCCCTGCAGACAAGGACACCGTATATCGGCTCGGCGTGAAAACCAAGCCGATATACGATCGTCTAAATAAGCCCTAAGATGCAGAGGTCTTCAGATGCAGCAAGCTCCTATTTAGCACCATTAGGCCTCATGTCCGCGGCACACGCGGATTCCGTGCAGGGATTTCCACATGAAATCCAGCACTGCCCACGGCCTGTTACCTGCATTTCCCCAGCAATGGTGTCCGCATAGATTCCTCCACCTCTGAGTTAGCTGTACTGCGCATGGTCCTCACGACTCTCCGTCAGACATGCGCAGGATCATTTGTTTTCTTTTAAATCTCCTGCTTTCCTGCGGGTCCGCCCGTAGTGTCGGCTGCAGACCAGTAGAAGCCGTCTGTGCGGGAAGCGCACAAAAATGGAGCGCGCTGTGAATTGTTTTCTGGACCAAAAGGTCCACCAATCAAATCTGCATGTTTTAATCCATTTGCGGACGCTCATTCATCTATATTGGCGGCTTGATTTGCAGATCTCCGGGGCGGGTGCCTCATGCCCGTGGGCATCGGGCCTTATTGACTCGTGTACTTAGATTAATTTTCTACTGAGTTCAGGACACATTATAACCTTGAAGAAGTTGTCTCATGAACGGCACATCGTTAGATCCAGCCCATACTTATAAACCTTTCTATCCCCAGATATTCCAGGACTAATGTTAGAATAGTGTAAACGCCCGGATGATCCGCCTGGTGCACGGCGCCAACGTCCAAAGGACTCTCTTAGGACAAAGAAGAGTCAGTTTTTATTTCAATAAACACGTTTTGAGCCATAAGGCCTCTTCATCAGTCACACTGGATAGTAGATGGTGTGGGTGGTCGGAGCGCTCCTGCTGCAGATGGCTATCTCCACCGCTCCGACCACCCACACAGTCTACTACCCAGTGTGACTAAGTTAGGAGGCTCTTCTGCCTCGGAACACGTTTTACTGCTCTCTTTATTAAAATAAAAACCGTCTCCTCTTATTTGCTGTAAGCGCATATCTTTGGATGTTTTCACCCCGCAGCGGGCATTTGATCCAGTGTTTCACGTTGTCTCAGGAGAAGGTGTTTAACCTGGTTGGCAGCACCTCCACCTTACTCCTGACTATATCTCCTGCCTCAAGCACACACCTGGGTTTGCTCCACCAATCTTTTCACTTGCTAATGTTAGAATAGCGCCACCTGCTGTTTGTATTCTCTGTCCATCTCAGTACTTCCAGGTGGTAACTCCTACTCAGTGCTGCCCCACTGGTTATGTGGAGGGATGCCTATGGTGAGCGCCTACTTCTGAAGATCCTGGGCCTTAGGGTGCATTCCCACGAACGTATATCGGCTCGGTTTTCACGCCGAGCCGATATACATCGTCCTCATCTGCAGGGGGGAGGATGGAAGAGCCAGGAGCAGGAACTGAGCTCCAGCCCCCTCTCTGCCTCCTCTCCGCCCCTCTGCACTATTTGCAATGGGGAGAGGCGGGACGGGGCTAATTTGGTAAACTTAGCCCCGCCCCTGCCCCGCCTCCTTTCATTGCAAATAGTGCAGAGGGGCGAAGAGGAGGCAGAGAGGGGGTGGGAGCTCAGTTCCTGCTCCTGGCTCTTCCATCCTCCCCCCCCCCCTGCAGATGAGAACGACGTATATCGGCTCGGCATGAAAAGCGAGCCGATATACGTTCGTTGGAATGCAGCCTTAGAGATGGTAATAGAGCGAGGCTGCGTTACGGCAAGTACAACTGCTCAGCACTTGCTCCTTTTTTGAGACCCTTTTTTCTTTTGAAATACAAAGAGATAAGCCGCAGCCCTCCATAAGTGCTCACCCCCTCAGTCAAGGGTCCAACGGCTGATGCTTGACATTTATGGCATTTTTAACATGCAAAAGAAAAAACAATTGCGTGGCGGAGGCCTTGGCTGACTTCACACGGCCGAGGTGATGTCAGCGCGAAAAGATACCCGCGGATGGGAGGTGGTTTTCTGTCAAACCCCTCCCATCACTTCAGTACGGTTGCGTTCCTCAAACACGGCTTTATTCTCAATAAACATTTTGCATCCTACTCGAATGCTTATCTCCCACTGTACGATATGTTTTCCCGCTCCGTTGAAAACAGTGGGCGAGGCGTTCCAAGGCAACGCCCAAAGATAGAGCACAACGCGATTTTCTTCCGCAGCGCTTTGCAATGCTATGACTCCATTCAAAAGAATAGGGTTCATATTCGTGCGTCTCGAAACACTCTGCGTCTCTGCCATGTGTAACCGGCCTTGGGGCGCCATTACCCAACACTAGTACCAGCCGCTGATGCTTGCGGTCTTCTGAGAATTACAAATTAGAGTGCTTTCACATCTGCGTTAGGAACTCCGCGTTGCTGGACGGAACCGAACAGCACTGGGCGGACCCCATTGACTATAATGGAGTCCACCCGCTTTCCACCCGGGCTGGCTTTTGGACTGATGCATACAGACAAAGCTGCGTGCTCAGACGCTATACGGTAGCATGCAGACTCTCTATGTATTACAAGCCTATAAGCACTCCTTGTGCCACCATGTTGTGCCTGCAGGAGGTGCTGGATTCTTTGGGGAAAAATGCCTATGTAATACAATATATTTATGACATCGGAGACAATAGCAGGCTACAAATCCATATAAAGGGGATAGTACAACAGGGGCATAAGGCCATACAGGGTTAGCCAGTGAAAAACATTTTCAAAGCTTCTCAGCATGACGTAAAGGCATAAAAAAAAGTCTCCCTCACTTCGCCCAATCCTCTTCTGACTTCGCCCAGTCCCCCCCACCCTCTACTTCCTGCTGCATGACGCAGGAACATGAGACTCGCCGATAATCACAAATAGTCCTGAATTGGGAGCAAGTATAACTCACAAAGTGTGTAACTATCAAACTTTATTACATAAAGCAAGTCATATAAGTCATTGGAATGTACTTTAATACAAATGCAGAGGAATATACCTTCAGTCTGCAAGGAAACAGAATAACAGAATTGGAAGAAACAGAATCTGTACAAGACGTTTAGATGGAAGACATTAGAAACACAACCGCACAGCAAAGCTTTCCAGTAAACAATGGATGCCATACTTAGTGGTCTGGTGGCCGTAGGTGGAGGAGCTCATCGGGTTAAATGATAGAACGCTGGCAGTGATTGGAGCCGTTCCCGCTGCTCAGTCCTGCGCAGGGCAGACGCCATAACGGATGCGGTAAATACAATGTAAGGAAAGTGTAAACGCGACCTTACCTAGTGACGTGCAGGACGCGGCCTGCCGGCTGGATATTACCGCGTAGGGGAAGGATCCGATGAGCAATATTTATACTCTACGTTTGTGTAATAAAAAGAGGGGAAATATCTAGAAGCAAACATAATACTACGTTCCCACAAATGGGGTGGTGTCCGTCCGATAATAAATTACTGTCATCGAATATTTGCCGATTGTCCTCTGCACTCTGTAACGAGCCAAGATGACGGACGTGTCAGCTCCACCAGCCTTTACTATGCTTGGACGTGGTAGGGCAGGAGTTGGCACCCGCTGTTCACATGGCTCATCACCTTCTGTTTGAGTTGAGCCACCTGCTCCCTTAGTACACTCGCAGTGGAAGCCAAGTCCGTGTTCTGGATTTTAAGATTCTTAACTTTCTCTTCTAACCTTGAAATCCGTTCAAGTTTTCTTTTTCTACATTTGGAAGCTGCTATTCGGTTTCTCAGTTTCTTTCTTTCCGCTTTGATTTTCTCCTGCTTGTCCATGTTTATGGGCGATAATGGAGGGCTGTCTCCAAAAGTGCCCGCCTCTGGGACTATTTGAGGTTCATCTTTCATTGCATGTAGTCTGTGTGTAGAATAAGTGGGCTGCTGCTCCATGTTGTTCAGCAGAGGAGGGTAAGAGACGGGATCTGTGTTGTAGTTTATGGTGGAGCCCACCACCTCATTAACATAATTGTTAAGAGTGGCATAAACGGAGGTCTGAGAGGGATCGGATGGGTGAACGGGGGCACCAGTAGGCACAGAGCTCATTTTCATACTATTGTTCAGTTGGTTTTGTTTATGCAGGTCATTGAGTGCCAGCACAAATCCATCAGTGAATTCCTGCTCCACATTGGGCATCTTGGGGTACAGGCAGTGGCTACCGGTGGGGCTCGCCGCGGTCATGCCATTCGACTGGATAAGTCTCTCAAGATCAAGTGAGGCCAGGTTCATAAGGCCCATGTCAGCAGAGTTTACCAGTCCATTCTCCTCAACGTGGTGAGTCTTTACACTTGAGAGCACTTCGTCATTTATGTTGAGATTCATATCCTTTTTCATCATCTTTCTTGTAGTAGAAGGAGGAGGGAAGGAAACCGGGCAGACGTTTAATAAATCATCATGGTAAAAAGACATTTCCATATCCACCGACACAATGTGCAACAAACTGCGGCAATATTCCCTTGGAAGAAAGCATAAGAAGTCCAGCTGTGCTTGAGGGTCAGGTATTCCTCACTCCTGTCAATGAGGGGAATCTTCTTGGCAGCACATTGTCCTTCCAAACTTAAGGATCCATTAATATCCAGCGGGCCCGGATCTGGTGGGAGATCCTCGCTCTATATGCTGCTCTCTGTGGGAGTCCTCAGTTCTTTGTGATGACTTTGTAACAGTGTTTCTCTGCCCACTTCCTCTTCTACTTCATGGCGTTCTGAGGAATGCCGCTGCCTTCTTTCTCTTATATGCCTTTCCTAGCACATGATAACACTTTTGTGTACTCAGATTGGTTCACTATGATGTTCTGAGATTCCTTCATTTGCATAGTTGTCAGGGTAACTTTCTGTATACTGCAAACAGCGAAAGGCAGTCTGGGCTGAGGTAATTCGTTAACCCATCAGCTGCTGCAAACCTTCCACCAATGAGCAAGGGGAATCCATGTCATCTGACGGTTTATTTTTGTATGAAGAGCTCACCTCAGCGGACGGAACATCATGGATATTTATAGGCATATGCAGCGTATTGCAAGTTACTTCAAGGCTTAGCTGTTCTGTATCACCCAATAGAAAAGCCAAAGAAACGAGCTTTAGAAAGTGTTTATACAAAGAGGTTTGATTAAAGGGATTCTCCCCCTTCTAGCTATTCATGACCTTTCCTCAGGACAGGTCATAAATAGCAGATTACCGGGCATCCATGAAGTGAATGGGTGTCGGCCTGCAATACCAGCCCGGGGCCACTGCACAACGTATGGCGCTGTCTGCTTCCACAGCTTTTAACCTCTCACCTGCTGCTGGGGTTGCAGTCAGGCATTGCTGCCATTTGCGTCCTGCATGTCTCTCCTTTACTCGCTCCCAGGCTTCTGCCCATAGAGCTTGTGCACGCAAGCGCCCAGCTACTTAAAGAGCCAGTGCTCCCAATATTTGTCGCCCTCTAATCTGGTTCCCCCATTGCTATATTAGGCATCCAGCCCCCCCCCCCCCCCCCTCCTTTGCTCCCTTGGGTGGGTGCCTAAGCAGTTTGGTCTTATCCTACCATTTGTGATGAAGCTCTGTTCATGGTTTTGACTCTTGTCTGACTATCCTGACTTCTATACTCCCTGACCTCGGCTCTGTATCTTGGACTCTGTTTTGGCTGCTGCCAGCCCTAATAGCCCAGACCTCGTTTATGCACGTGTGCTGCCAGCCCTGACTCTAGCCTCTCTACTATGTGTCAGGTCAGACCTGCAGGTACCGCGCCTCAGCGCAGCATCAGCAGCCACACAACCGGGGCTATCTGTGTGTGTGTAATGGCTTGGGGACCCCACAGCAGAGCAGGCCTCCCACTTGGAGGGGTTAAGCATGAAAATCGGGGTTCCCAAGGTGATGCCACCTCAGTAAGCCAACCAGTATGGGGCAAGGCGGATGCACGTCCACCTATCTGATAGTTTGCTTAGACCATGGATCCAGCTGGCACTGCAAACACCACAGCAGGTCCGGCCATGCAAGATTTCACCTTTCAATATCAAGTAACACGAATTCTGCAGACTGTTGCAACCCATCTGGATGCATTGGAAAACGCTCTTCAGCAAAAACTGCTATTCACATTGCTGCACAATTAGTCACCCAGTTTACCAATCAGCTGACGGGTCTCACTGCCTCCATGCCTTCTGCTACTGCCTCTGTTCCTGGGCCTCAGTTACTATTACGGTCACGATATGATGGAGTCCCCAAGTCCTGCTGCCGTTTGTTGAATCAATGCCAGATTCGTTTTGAACTTAAATCTGCACCGTTTCCTACTGATTGCAGTAAAACTGCATTTATTGTCTGGTGATGCCCGAGCCTGGGCCTCACCGTTATGGGAATGGAAGGGTCCTGCACCTTCTGATCTACAGACCTTCTAAGCCACATTTCATACCGTATTCCAGGAACCTGGCCAGGTTTTTTCTGCTATGTCTGCCCTTTCGCTTTTATGTCAAGGGTCCATGATGGCCGGTCAGTATGCCATACAGCCACAGAATTAGATTGGAATGACCAGGCACACCAGGCAGCATTTTAGGAAGGGCTCAATGGCAGAATAAAAGATGGCAGAGATTTACCCTCGTCTACTGGGGTAACTGTAGGGCATGCAGGGGATGTGGTTGCACCCGGGCCCAGGAGCCTTAGGGGTCCATAAGACGTCACTTCTCCATATAGGGAGGCCAGTACTATGAGTAAAGCATTATAGTTGGGGGGCCCCGTTACAGATTTTGCTTTGGGGCCCAGAAGCTTCAGGTTACGTTCTGCCCTCGTCCTTGGAGAACCTCATCTCTTTGGCTTCAAGAATTGATATCCAGTTCAGAGAACGCCTCAGTGAAATCTCTTTTGAGAAAGAGAAAGTTCATTTGGCCCCTAGATCTTCAGACCACTTCAGCCTTTTCTTGTTTTTTTTCCTCTGAGGAGCACCTGGGAAGGTGAACGCAAAATCATGTTGGTATAGAAAACTTCTTTCTTCTAGACATAAAAAGTGAGTAAGAAGTAAGTGATTGACTTCAAGTGAAAATCACATTGTTCCTAATAGAAGTGTGGGGCTACTGTTGTTTAGAAACAATTACTGTGTCTGATTATTACTACTGAGGGACACTCAGTGGGTCATTTTTACTGCCAAGACCACTGTGGGCATGACTATTGCTACTGAGGTTTACTGTGGGGACCCTATTACTACTAGGGCTACTGTGGGGGATACTTACTACTGAGAACCACTGTGGGGGTCACTATTGCTACTGAGGTTTACTGTGGGGACCCTATTACTACTAGGGCTACTGTGGGGGATACTTACTACTGAGAACCACTGTGGGGGTCACTATTGCTACTGAGGTTTACTGTGGGGACCCTATTACTATTAGCGCTACTGTGGAGGATACTTACTACTCAGGGCCACTGTGGGGGGACACAATTACTACTGAGTGCACTGTGGGGGTCACTATTACTATTCAGACCACTGTGGGGGGCACTATTACTACTGGGGGCCACTGTGGCTGTCACTATTACTACTGAGGGCCACTGTGGTTGTCACTATTACTACTGAGGGCCACTGTGGGGGTCACTATTACTACTGAGGGCTACTGTGGAGGTCACTAATACTACTGAGGGCTACTGTAGAAGACACTGTTACTACTGGGGCTACTGTGGGGGACACTAATACTATTGAGACCACTGTGGGGGACACAGTTTCTCCTGAGGGCTACTGTGGGGGGGGGGGGGGGGTCACTATTACTGCTGAGGGCTACTGTGAGGGTCACTATTACTACTGATGGCTACTGTGGGGGGTCACTATTACTGCTGATGGCTACTATGGGGGTCACTATTACTACTGATGGCTACTGTGGGGGTCACTATTACTACTGAGGGTTACTGTGGGGGGTCACTATTACTACTGAGGGCTACTGTGGGGGTCACTAATACTACTGAGGGCTACTGTAGAAGACACTTACTACTGAGGGCTACTGTGGGGGACACTATTACTACTGAGTGCACTGTGGGGGGGTAACTGTTTCTCCTGAGGGCTACTGTGGGGGAGGGGGGGTCACTATTACTGCTAAGGGCTACTGTGAGGGTCACTATTTACTACTAATGGCTACTGTGGGGGTCACTATTACTACTGATGGCTACTGTGGGGGTCACTATTACTACTGATGGCTACTGTGGGGGTCACTATTACTACTGAGGCCACTGTAAAAGACACTGTTACTACTGAGGGCTACTGTGGGGGACACTATTACTACTGAGTGCACTGTGGGGGTCACTATTACTATTGAGACCACTGTGGGGGACACTATTTCCACTGAGGGCTACTGTGGGGGTCATATTACTACTGAGGGCTACTGTTGGGGTGGGGGTCACTATTACTGCTGAGGGCTACTGTGGGGTCACTATTACTTTTAAGAGCTACTGTGTGGGGTCACTATTACTCCTGAGAGCTACTGTGAAGGTTACTATTGCTACTGAGACCACTGTGGGGACCTTATTACTACTGGGGCTACTGTGGGGGATACTTACTACTGAGGACCACTGTGGCGGTCACTATTACTATTGAGACCACTGTGGAGGACACTATTCATACTGAGGGATACTGTGGGGGTCACTATTACTACTGAGGCCACTGTGGAGGTCAGTATAACTACTGAGGCCACTTTGGGGGACACTATTACTACTGAGGCCACTGCACGTGGCAGCATAAATCGAGTTGACTTACGGTATGTTTACACGTGGTGGAGGTGCGGTGAAGCGTTGCATGGTATGAAAATCAGTTGTGGGTACGCGGCTAATTTCCAGTCAAAATCTTCACCAACAGCACGGATTTTGACTGGTTTTCTGGAAGAAGAAATGCTACGTAATTTTATCCATCGTTTTTGAAACGCCCCTGTACTTTTTATAACGACAGCGGTAACCTCATACGTCACAATAAACCCTGCCGCTGACCACACCCCTCTGTACTGTTTTGACTGTGGGAAAATCTGGTCACCTTACTATACATAGTTATTAGAGCCCCCCCCCCCCCCCCTCCCTTGTTACAGTCCTGGGTATAATAGATGATGGGAGCGATCTCTGTACTGACCCCTGATATATCTATACATAGTTATTAGAGCGCCCCCTTGTTACAGTCCTGGGTATAATAGATGATGGGAGAGATCTCTGTTCTGACCCCTGATATATCTATACATAGTTATTAGAGCGCCCCCTTGTTACAGTCCTGGGTATAATAGATGATGGGAGAGATCTCTGTTCTGACCCCTGATATATCTATACATAGTTATTAGAGCGCCCCCTTGTTACAGTCCTGGGTATAATAGATGATGGGAGAGATCTCTGATCTGACCCCTGATATATCTATACATAGTTATTAGAGCGCCCCCTTGTTACAGTCCTGGGTATAATAGATGATGGGAGAGATCTCTGTACTGACCCCTGATATATCTATACATAGTTATTAGAGCGCCCCCTTGTTACAGTCCTGGGTATAATAGATGATGGGAGAGATCTCTGTTCTGACCCTGATATATTATACATAGCTATTAGAGCGGCTCCTTGTTACAGTCCTGGGTATAATAGATGATGGGAGGGATCTCTGTACTGATCGCTGATATACATAGTTATTAGAGCGCCCCCTTGTTACAGTCCTGGGTATAATAGATGATGGGAGGGATCTCTGTACTGATCGCTGATATACATAGTTATTAGAGCGCCCCCTTGTTACAGTCCTGGGTATAATAGATGATGGGAGTGATCTCTGTACTGACCCTTGATATATCTATACATAGTTATTAGAGCGCCCCCTTGTTACAGTCCTGGGTATAATAGATGATGGGACAGATCTCTGTACTGACCCTTGATATATCTATACATAGTTATTAGAGCGCCCCCTTGTTACAGTCCTGCATATAAATAGATGATGGGAGAGACCTCTGTAATGACCTTTAATATAATATACATAGTTTTTAGAGCGCCTCCTTGTAACAGTCGTGGGTATAATAGATGATGGGAGAGACCTCTGTACTGACCCCTGATATATAATACATAGTTATTAGAGCGCCTCCTTTTTACAATTCTGCGTATAAATAGATGATGGGAGAGATCTCTGTACTGACCCTTGATATATCTATACATAGTTATTAGAGCGCCCCCTTGTTACAGTCCTGGGTATAATAGATGATGGGAGAGATCTCTGTTCTGACCCTGATATATTATACATAGTTATTAGAGCGGCTCCTTGTTACAGTCCTGGGTATAATAGATGATGGGAGGGATCTCTGTACTGATCGCTGATATACATAGTTATTAGAGCGCCCCCTTGTTACAGTCCTGGGTATAATAGATGATGGGAGTGATCTCTGTACTGACCCCTGATATATCTATACATAGTTATTAGAGCGCCCCCTTGTTACAGTCCTGTGTATAAATAGATGATGGGAGAGACCTCTGTAATGACCTTTAATATAATATACATAGTTTTTAGAGCGCCTCTTTGTAACAGTCGTGGGTATAATAGATGATGGGAGAGATCTCTGTACTGACCCCTGATATATCTATACATAGTTATTAGAGCGCCCCCTTGTTACAGTCCTGGGTATAATAGATGGTGGGAGAGATCTATTTATTGACCCCTGATATATTATACATAGTTATTAGAGCGCCTCCTTTTTACAATTCTGCGTATAAATAGATGATGGGAGAGATCTCTGTACTGACCCTTGATATATCTATACATAGTTATTAGAGCGCCCCCTTGTTACAGTCCTGGGTATGAGAGATGGTGGGAGAGATCTATTTATTGACCCCTGATATATTATACATAGTTATTAGAGCGCCTCCTTGTTACAGTCCTGGGTATAATAGATGGTGGCAGAAATCTCTTTATTGACCCCTGATATATCTATACATAGTTATTAGAGCGCCCCTTGTTACAGTCCTGGGTATAATAGATGATGGCAGAGATCTCTGTACTGACCCCTGAGATATTATATATATATGTGTATATATATATATATATATATATATATATATATACACACACATAATTATTAAAGCGACCCCTTGTTACAGTCCTGGTTATAAATATACTAGTAATTATTAGTAAATTATAGCACCAGTGCTTCTGGTGGTGCAATGTGCCACACAGCTCTACTACATGCACATCACACATAAATTTGCTACATGCACCTGACACACACACAGCTTTTCTACGTTGCTTTCGCATATGAGCTGCATGTGATTTACAAACTTCAGCAGCTCGCTGAGGAGACATGTTCGCTCGTAGCTTTCACATATCTGCTGCACAAGATTTACAAACTTCAGCTGGTGGCTGAGGTGAAATCGTGGCTTGTTGCTGTATCATGTAAGCTGCATTAGCTTCATGGCTGCGTTAACCCCTCTGTGGTGACATGTTTGCACAACAGCAACGGTTTGTTTCAACACTGGACAATGGTTGACGATTAGATGAAGGCTGAACTGGTGTTGGCGGCATTAGCACTTGGGATGAGATGATATCAGTCAGCAGATGTGAAGATAGCGGTGAAGGACTATGCTTCAATGTTGTTGGTCAGTATGCACTGCCAGCTATGTACGTGGACATTTGTAGGGTGTCATTTATTGGAGTGTCCACACAGGTATGCAGCTGTATGATAACCAGCTACAAACTGCCAGACTGAGTACTGCTGTATCCATAGCAACTGAGACTATGGGGGATTGTCGGGGAAGTAGTCAGCCTATAATCCCTCATTCAATGCACAAGTAGGATAAAGAACACGTGATGACGTCACAGTCATGTGATCAGGGAGCGGAGCTAAAATCAGGTAACTGATTACATGATGGTAACTTAATCACACGTGCTTTCATGCTCTGCATGTAACTTACACAGCACACATGGAGTGACGGACAAGTGGTCGTTAGCACTTTGATGATGGGAGAGATCTCTGTATTGACCCTGATATATTATACATAGTTATTACAGCGCCCCTTGTTAAAGTCCTGGGTATAAATAGAGGATGGGAGAGATCTCTGTACTGACCCCTGATATATCTATACATAGTTATTAGAGCGCCCCCTTGTTACAGTCCTGGGTATAATAGTTGATGGGAGAGATCTCTGTACTGACCCCTGATATATCTATACATAGTTATTAGAGCGCCCCCTTGTTACAGTCCTGGGTATAATAGATGATGGGAGGGATCTCTGTACTGACCCCTGATATATCTATACATAGTTATTAGAGCGCCCCCTTGTTACAGTCCTGGGTATAATAGTTGATGGGAGAGATCTCTGTACTGACCCCTGATATATCTATACATAGTTATTAGAGCGCCCCCTTGTTACAGTCCTGGGTATAATAGATGATGGGAGGGATCTCTGTACTGACCCCTGATATATCTATACATAGTTATTAGAGCGCCCCCTTGTTACAGTCCTGGGTATAATAGTTGATGGGAGAGATCTCTGTAGTGACCCCTGATATATCTATACATAGTTATTAGAGCACCCCCTTGTTACAGTCCTGGGTATAATAGATGATGGGAGAGATCTCTGTACTGACCCCTGATATATCTATAAATAGTTATTAGAGCGCCCCCTTGTTACAATCTTGGGTATAATAGATGATGGGAGAGATCTCTGTACTGACCCCTAATATATCTATACATAGTTATTAGAGCACCCCCTTGTAACAGTCCTTAGTATAAATAGAGGATGGGAGAGATCTCTGTACTGACCCCTGATATATATGTACATAGTTATTAGAGCGCCTTCTTATTACAGTCCTGGGCATAATAGATGATGGGAGAGATCGCTGTATTTTCCCTTAATATATTTATATATAGTTATTAGAGCGCCCCCTTGTTACAGTCCTGGGTATAATAAATGATGGGAGAAATCTCTGTACTGACCCCTGATATATCTATACATAGTTATTAGAGCACCTTCTTATTACAGTCCTGGGTATAATAGATGGTGGGAGAGATCTCTGTACTGACCCCTAATATATCTATACATAGTTATTAGAGCACCTTCTTATTACAGTCCTGGGTATAATAGATGGTGGGAGAGATCTCTGTACTGACCCCTGATATATCTATACATAGTTATTAGAGCACCCCCTTATTACAGTCCTGGGTATAATAGATGTAGGGAGAGATCTCTGTACTGACCCCTGATATATCTATACATAGTTATTAGAGCACCTTATTACAGTCCTGGGTATAATAAATGATGGGAGAGATCTGTGTACTGACCCCTGATATATCTATACATAGTTATTAGAGCGCCCCCTTGTTACAGTCCTGGGTATAATAAATGATGGGAGAGATCTCTGTACTGACCCCTGATATATCTATACATAGTTATTAGAGCGCCCCCTTATTACAGTCCTGGGTATAATGGATGGTGGGAGAGATCTCTGTACTGACCCCTGATATATCTATACATAGTTATTAGAGCACCTTCTTATTACAGTCCTGGGTATAATAGATGGTGGGAGAGATCTCTGTACTGACCCCTGATATATCTATACATAGTTATTAGAGCACCCCATGTTACAGTCCTGGATATAATAGATGGTGGGAGAGATCTCTGTACTTTCCCTTGATATATTTATATATAGTTATTAGGTCATCCCTCAGCCGTCTTTTTTCTAAACTAAATAACACCAATTTTGATAGCCTCTCTGGGTATTGTAGTCCACCCATTCCATTTATCACTTTTGTTGATAGTCCGGCAGGGTATTCTTACTGTAGATTACTGGCCACTCTGTTGTCGTAGGCCTCTCCAGCATGTCACATACCGCAGTACTGCCTCTAGCCAGCAAATGGTGCCATTGTATAATGGCATAAAGTAAAAGCTCCGTAGGAAATCTTGAATCCAAAATTGGATTGCAAAGGGTTAAAAAGATAGGGCCCACAACCGACCCCTGTGGTACCCCACTAATAACGGTGACCCAATCAGAGTATGTACCATTTATAACACCACTCTACTTTCGATCACTGAACGAGTTGCTTACCCGCTTACATACATTCTCGCTCAGGCCAAGCATTCTCATTGATGATTTGTCCGTTTAGTTGTTGCCGACTTTCGGTCACCTTGTATATCATCGTACACCATGCTTCCTGTCTTTGGCCGCTTCCTTCAGATTTTCTAGTCATGTTGGTGTCATCCATGATTGTGTCCAGCCAGCATGTTCTGTGGCGTCCTCTTCTTCTGGATCCACTGACTGTGCCGAGCATTAATGTTGTTTCCAGAGTATTGGCTCATGACATGACCAAAGCATGAGAGCCGTTGTTTGGTGATTTTGCTTTCTAATGATACTTTTGGTCTGACCCGGTCTGGGATCTCCTTATCTGTGACCATCTCTGTCCATGGTATACACAGCATACGCCCCCAGCACCACATCTCAAAGGCCTCGATCCTTCTTCTGTCTGCTTTCTTGAGTGTCCAGCCTTCGCATGCTGATGTAGTTATTGGGAAAGTGATTGCATTGATTATTCGGATCTTTGTTGTAATGCTGATGTCTTTGCTCCTCCATATCTCCGCCATTCCTTGGATTGCACTACGGCCGAGGCTGATTCTTTGTTTGATTTCAGGCCCCGATTTACCACTGTGGTCGATCTTGGATACAAGGAAAGTAAAATCTTGGACTGATTCAGTTTCTTGATTGTCATGCGTGGTACATTGCTTGCTGTTGTCAGCAGCTTTGTTTTCTTAATATTGAGATCGAGTCCCATGTGTCACTTTCTTCTTTGACTCTTCAAATTAAGTATTCAAGGTCATTTTCATTTTCTGCAAGTAGAGTTCTGTTGTCAGCATATCGAAGATTGTTTATGCTTCTTACATCAGTTTTCACTCCAACTGGGGATTCATCCAGATTGCATCGCCTTATGATCATTTCTGTAATTTCCAGGTTCACTTTCTGAATATTGACACCACATTTTCTATGTACCAATCTAGTGGAGCAGACCATGTCACTACAGAGTTCTTAAAGGGGTTGTCCCGCGGCAGCAAGTGGGTCTATACACTTCTGTATGGCCACATTAATGCACTTTGTAATGTACATTGTGCATTAATTATGAGCCATACAGAAGTTATCAAAAGTTTTATACTTACCTGCTCCGTTGCTGGCGTCCTCGTCTCCATGGTGCCGACTAATTTTCGGCCTCCGATGGCCAAATTAGCCGCGCTTGCGCAGTCCGGGTCTTCTGCTGTCTTCAATGGGGCCGCTCGTGCAGAATGCCGGCTCCGTGTAGCTCCGCCCCGTCACGTGCCGATTCCAGCCAATCAGGAGGCTGGAATCAGCAATGGACCGCACAGAAGAGCTGCGGTCCACGGAGGGAGCAGACCCCGGCGGCCATCTTCAGCAGGTGAGTATGAAGACGCCGGACCGCCGGGATTCAGGTAAGCACTCTCTGGTTTGTTTTTTTAACCCCTCCATCGGGGTTGTCTCGCGCCGAACGGGGGGGGGGGGGGGGGGGGTTAAAAAAAAAAAAAAAAAACCGTTTCGGCGCGGGACAACCCCTTTAAATATAACAATATTCAAATGAATCAATTCCCTTAGAACCCGGTGATTTATGCCATTGGGCTGCGGCCATTTGCCTAATATTTTTCAGGTGGATCTCCACATCTTCTTAGGCTAAACTGTTTACATTTAATGGAGAGTTTTTTGTCATTTCACCTGACATTTCATTTTCCTGAGTGAATACTCTGGTGAAAAAACTATTTAATAGATTTGTTTTCTCCTCATCACCCTCTACAATTTTCCCTCATGGCTTTTTAAAGGGCCAAAACGTTCCATTTTAATCTTTTTACTAGTTCTATAGTTGATGAACTGCTTAGGATTAGGCTTTACTCTTTTGCAATAAGTCTCTGTCTCTACATCTGCTGCTTTTATTTGTTTTTACAAGATTTTTTTCCTTATATATTTTTAGTGCTTCTTCACTGCCTTAGGGTGGGTTCACACGAGCGTGTTTTTGTGCGTACATACGTCCGCACCTAGGTACGAGCAAAAACACGCGTGAACACAGCTGCGTGCTTATTGTGAATGGAGCCGCGGCTGCTGCTGGCGGCTCCATTGAAGACCATGCTCTGCCGGCCCCCTGCATTATTTTTCAGGGAAGGGCTTTACGTATAAGTCCTTCCCTGAAAAGAAAACATTTTAGTGCAAAAAAAAAAAAAACTTACCGTGTCGCCGCTGCCGTGACCCCCGCGGGCATGAAGAACACATCTGCCCCATGCGGCAGATGTTTCCTTCACCCCCGCTAGTTAAAAGAGTTCCCTGCTGCTACATGTGTGGCAGATGCAGCAGAGGAATTCTTTAATTCTCAACCGCAGCTGTCACACATCAGCTGCGGTAGAGGATTCTGCTGCCGGCATCCCCGTCAATGGCTTTTCAGGGAAGGGCTTATGAAGCCCTTCCCTGGAAAGCCATTTAAAAAAGTGTATATTAAAAAAAAAAATCAATACTCACATCCCTTCAGCTGCCGGGGCTCAGCCGCGACTTCTGCCGCTGTCCCCGAAAAGCCGATTAAAAGTAGTGTAAAAAAAATAAGTAAAATTTACTTACCTGTCGGCCGCTGCTGTGTCCCAAGTGGGGATGAATAACACATCTGCAGCAGAAAGAGCTGAATGTGATTGGCTGAGGTGCTCAGCTAATCACAGGCAGCTCTAGCCCGTCATTCATTCGGGGAGAGCTGTCTGTGATTGGCTGAGCACCTCAGCCAATCACATTCAGCTCTTTCAACAGGCAGGGATTTTAAATCCCCGGCTGCTGATAGATCAGCACCACAGTGCAGGGGACAGCAGGAGAAGACGCGGCTGAGTCCCCCGCAGCTGAAGGGAGGTGAGTATCTATTTTTTTGTTTTTTAAACCACTTTTACTTGATTTTTCAGGGAAGGGCTTATAGTTAAAGCCCTTCCCTGAAATCAATTCCTGGCAGCAAAATCCTCTACTGCAGCTGACGTGTAACAGCTGCGGTAGAGAATTGAAGAATTCCTCTGCAGCAGGGAATTCTTTTAACTAGTGGGGATGAAGGAAACATCTGCCGCATGCGGCAGATGTGATCTTCATCCCCGTGGGGGTCAGAGCAGCGGCAGACAGGTAAGTAATTTTTTTTTTTACACTAAAATGTTTCTTTTTCAGAGAAGAGCTTGCAGGGAGAGAATGCAGGGAGCCGGCAGCAGCCGCGCCTCCATTGAAAACAATGGGTGCATTCCCTATGGTGCACGCATGTCCTATCTTTGCAGACACGCGCCTGCAAAGTACGGACATGTGCACACACCATAGGGAATGCATTGTTGCAAATAGAAGCGTGTTTTTGTGCGTCCGTATGTATGCACAAAAACACGCTCGTGTGAACGCACCCTTAGTGTTTTAGTTGTTTAAATGCTTTCTTTTTGTTGTTTATTGCCCCCTTTAAACCACACTGGTTTTCTCGTACTCCGAACCCTTTTATTTCTGTAAGGTATGAACTGCTCACATTAAGTATTTTAGAAGGTTTATAAAATGTCCCATTTACTGTCTGTCCTCTTATTTTTGAGGATATTGTCCCAGTCAATAAGGTTAAGGGCGTCTCTGAGCTGATTGAACTTGGCCTTTCAGGAGTTTAGTATTTTTGGAGCTCCCTGGTAAGACGACCTATTGAAAGACAAGTGGAAATGTATTATATAATGGCCACTATCTCCCAGGTGCTTGTTAACCTGCACCCATTATTCTGTCAGGTCCATTGATTAATATTAAGTTCAAAATGGCCGTCCCTCTAGTTGGGTCCTGCATAATTTGGGAAAGTTAATTTTCTTTATTTATTGACAGAAACAAATTTCCTTTATAAGATCCGCAGGTTTCAGTTTTCTAGTTTATATCCGGATAGTTAAAGTCCCCCATCATTGTGATTTGACGCTTCCTCTATTTGCCTTAGTAATAGATTTTTAGTGGCTTCTGTTGTATTTGGTGGCCGATAGAAAACCTCTATGAGGATTTTATTAACCCCCCCCCCCCCCCCATGTATTTCTACCACTTGTTTATTTCCCTCACATATATTTAAAGACAAACCCCTCCTGTTTTCCATTTTTTCCAATCCCCTCTAAACAAACTATAACTATGCAAGTAAACTGCCCAGTTACAGTTTTCAAGCTGGTAAGGTGGTAAAGCAGCGGTTCCTATGCTCCCCCCCTGATGACCATTTCCATCACTTCTGTTGATGGGGAGCTCCTATTTGTCATCAGGTCTGTCACTGGTCCGCTGGATCTGCAAAGTGGAGTTCTGCACAGGAAATACATTTCTTTGCTGGTTCCCCCCAGAGCCATACACTCAGTATTGTTGGGACTTCCTTGGTTTTGTCTGTATTTTTCAGTCGTCGACTGGTATACTGGGCAAATCTTGCGTTGGAGCATCATCTGTTATACCCATTGTCTGCATTCTAGTTCCTCCTGAGCTTCCCGGTCAACCTAAACCATACGCTATGTGTGCAGATGGTTTTAGTAAGAAAAAGATACCCTGCCGTCATTTAGACAGGATGATTACCCAATTGGCCTCCTGCCAGCTGTATATCCTCCTAGAGCACAGGTGTCAAACACAAGGCCCGCGGGCCGAATCCGGCCCGCCGCCTCATTTTCTGAGGCCCGCCGGCTATGCAGTAAGTTCTCTCACCTCCGTGCTGAAGTCAGTAGGCGATCTTCACTCAGCTTGTTTTGTCTAGTGCAGACAGTAATAGAGGAGTGCCGATAGCAGACTGACAACGGCCGCGGAGGAGGGAAGGGGAGTGCAGAGAACATGATCTGTGCAGCAGGAGAGCGACGCTGAGGAGGAGCAGCTCCAGGGTGAGAGCCTGGTCAGCGCTGACCTCCTCTCACTGGCGCAAGAAGGACTGAGAGCAGCCAGTATACCAGCCAGTGGGACCATATTGGATGCAGGTAAGTATAAATATGTGTATCAAAATGCAGAAGTGTCCTTGTGTGCATATGTGTCTGTATGTATATATGTGTGTGTCTGTATGTATATATGTCTAATAGCGTGCGTATATGTTTAGAATGGTGTGCGCCTGTGCGTGTGAATGCGCAGAATGGTCTGCGTCTGTATGTGCAGAATGGTCTGTGTCTGTGCGTCTGTATGCGCAGAATGGTGTGCGTCTGCGCAGAATGGTGTGCGTCTGTGCGTGTGTATGCGCAGAATGGTGTGCATGTGTATGTGCAGAATGGTGTGCATCTGCACAGAATAGTGTGCCTCTGTATGCGCAGAATGGTGTGCGTCTGTGCGTGCGTCTGCGCAGAATGGAGTGCGTGCATCTGCGCAGAATGGAGTGCGTGCGTCTGCGCAGAATGGAGTGCGTGCGCCTGCGCAGAGTGGTGTGTGTCTGCGCAGAATGGTGTGCGTCTGCGCAGAATGGTGTGCGTCTGCGCAGAATGGTGTGCGTCTGCGCAGAATGGTGTGCGTCTGTGTGTGTGTATGTGCAGAATGGTGTGCGTCTGTATGCGCAGCATGGTGTGCGTCTGTATGCGCAGAATGGTGTGCGTCTGTATGCGCAGAATGGTGTGCGTCTGTATGCGCAGAATGGTGTGCGTCTGTATGCGCAGCATGGTGTGCGTCTGTATGCGCAGCATGGTGTGCGTGCGTCTGCGCAGCATGGTGTGCGTGCGTCTGCGCAGCATGGTGTGCGTGCGTCTGCGCAGCATGGTGTGCGTGCGTCTGCGCAGAATGGTGTGCGTGCGTCTGCGCAGAATGGTGTGCGTGCGTCTGCGCAGAATGGTGTGCGTCTGTGTGTGAGTATGCGCAAAATGTGTGCGTCACTGGCCACTATGGAGGACCTTACTACCAATCAGGCCACTGTGGGATTCACTTCTACTTTACTGTCTTACAATTAGAATCGGCCCTTTGAAGGCACCCATAAGGCTGATGTGGCCCTCGGTGAAAATGAGTTTGACACCCCTGTCCTAGAGGTTGAGAGTGTCCATTTCTCTTCCTGAGACTCAAGCCATGTCTGAATATATAAAAGAGAAGCTTGAGAGAGGTTTCATCTGAAAGTCTTTTTCTCCAGTTGGCTCAGTGTTATCTATGTACATAAAATTGAATGTATGCGTGTCTGTGTGTCTGTCTGTGTGTCCTTTATGCGCTACTGCACCATTCATCCGTTCGCCATGAAACTTTGGGAAGTTGTTGAGTACACTCCTGGGAAGATTACTGGCATAGTACATCTATCCTATGATAAATGGCGCGCGTGCGAGCGTCGTCGACAGTTACGCCCCCCACGTAGATCGTTCGATTTCCATCATTGCCACTAATTCTCTCACTTCCCGATGTCGTAGAAACATGAAATTTGGCACGAGCATTGATTATGTCATAAATAGGAAAAGCTAATGGGTCCCAACTCGATTATTCAATTCTAAGCGCAAAAGAATTAGCGTCCAAATTTTACGTACGGAATCTATTTTTCTCACTTCCCAATGTCGTAGAAACTTGAAATTTGGCACGAGCATTGGATATGTCATAAATAGGAAAAGCTAATGGGTCCCAACTCGATTATTTAATTCTAAGCCGCTCACCACGTTAGTGAATACCGGCAGGGGACGCGGCTTCCCTACCGGTATTCACTCACTTAGCTGATGCCGTGCACACTGTGATGTTAGTGTGTAGCTGGGATCCTCCTTCCCCCTTCCCTGATGGCTCCTCTCAGGTTCTACAAGAGCAAGGGGAGGAGGCGTCCGGCAGCACACTGACGTCACAGTGTGCATCGGAATCAGTGCTGCTAGTGGTGCGCTGGGAAGAGGAGCAGCAGCGCTTCCATGAGGAGGAGGGTGTAAGTATATGGGTCTGATAGGGGCACTATTACTGCTGGACACCACTGTGGAGTGTCTCAATTGCTACAGGGGGAAGCTGTGGGGGGGTCTCCATTGCTACAGGGGGCCACTGAGGGTGGTCTCCATTGCTACAGGGGGCCAATGAGGGGGGTCTCCATTGCTACAGGGGGCCACTGAGGGGGGTCTCCATTGCTACAGTGAGCTGCTGAGGGGGCTCTCCATTGCTACAGGGAGCTGCTGTGGGGGGTCTCCTTTGCTACAGGGAGCTGCTGTGGGGGGTCTCCATTGCTACAGGGGGCCATTGAGGGGGGTCTCCATTGCTGAAGGGGGCCGCTGTGGGAGGTCTCCATTTCTACGGGGCGCCGCTGTGGGGAGGTCACCATTACCGCTGGAGCCACTGTGAGGAGTCACCATTACCGCTGGAGCCGCTCTATGGCATGTCATCATTTCCGCTGGGGCCGCTCTCTGTGATGTCACCATTACCGCTGGGGCCACTCTGTGGGATGTCACCATTACCGCTGGGGCCACTCTGTGGAATGTCAGCATTACCGCTGGGGCCACCCTGTGGGATATCACCATTACCGCTGGGGCTACTCTGTGGGATATCACCATTACCACTGGAGCCACTCTGTGGAATGTCAGCATTACCACTGGGGCCGCTCTGTGTGATGTCACCATTACCACTGGGGCCGCTCTGTGTGATGTCACCATTACCACTGGGGCCGCTCTGTGGGATGTCAGCATTACCACTGGGGCCGCTCTGTGTGATGTCACCATTACCACTGGGGCCACTCTGTGGAATGTCAGCATTACCACTGGGGCCACTCTGTGGGATGTCACCATTACCACTGGGGCCGCTCTGTGGGATGTTACTATTACTACTGGGGGCTGCTCTGTGGGATGTCACCATTACCGCTGGGGCAGCTCTGTGGGATGTTACTATTACTACTGGGGGCTGCTCTGTGGGATGTCAGCATTACCACTGGGGCCGCTCTGTGGGATGTTACCATTACCGCTGGGGCAGCTCTGTGGGATGTCACCATTACCGCTGGGGCAGCTCTGTGGGATGTTACTATTACTACTGGGGGCTGCTCTGTGTGATGTCACTACTACCGCTGGGGTATGCTTACACATAGCGGAAATGCTGTAGAATCTCCTCAGCGGAAATTTCCGTGGCAAATTCTGCAGCATTTCTGCATTCAAGAGCAGTGAAAATCTGCACGCTGTCTATTTTAAAACAGTCCTGTCCTTTTTATAACGACGGGGTTAAAATCATACGTTGATAAGCCCCGCCCCCTGATGTGTTGGCACTTTGCAATAAATAAATGGGTTTTGGGCTGCAGTTTGGGCACTCGGTTTGCAAAAGGTTTGCTATCACTGCTATATATTATACCACTGAGGTAAAATGAATGCTGTGCTGTTATTGGTTGCTATTTTTTATATTGCTGAGGCAGAATAAAAGTTGTGCTGTGATTGGTTGTTCTATATTATACTGAGGTAACATGAAAGCTGCGCTGTGATTGGGTGTTATCTATATATATAAAGCTAAAAGCCCTCACTGACTCACTGACTGACTCGCCAAAAGTTCTCCAACTTCCCGATATCGTAGAAACATGAATTTTGGCACAAGCATAGATTATCTCCAAAATAGGAAAAGTAATTGGGTCCCAACTCCATTATTCAATTCTAGCGCAAAAGAATTGGCGTTGAAATTTAATGTACATAATCTAAATCACTCACTTTCCAATGTCATAGAAACAGGAAATTTGGCACGAGCATTGATTATGTCATAAATAGGAAATGTTAATAGGTCCCAACTCGATTATTCAATTCTATGCGCAAAAGAATTGGCGTCAAAATTTTACGTACATAATCTACATATCTCACTTCCCAATGTCATAGAAACATGAAATTTGGCACGAGCATTGATTATGTCATAAATAGGAAAAGCTAATGGGTCCCAACTCGATTATTCAATTCTATGCGCAAAAGAATTAGCGTCCAAATTTTACGTACGGAATCTAATTTTCTCACTTTCTGGTGTCATAGAAACATGAAATTTGGCACAAGTATTGATTACGTCATAAATAGGAAAAGCTAATGGGTCCCAACTCGATTATTCAATTCTAGCGCAAAATAGTTGGCGTCTAAATTTTACGTGCGGAATGTAATTTCTTTACTTTCCTTGTGTCATAGAAACAGGAAATTTGGCACGAGCATTGATTATGCCATAAATAGTAAAAGCTAATAGGTCCCAACTCGATTATTCAATTCTATGCGCAAAAGTATTAGCGTCCAAATTCTACTGTGCGGAATGTAATTTTCTCACATTCCGGTGTCATAGAAACGGGAAATTTGGCACAAGTATTGATTACGTCATAAATAGGAAAAGCTAATGGGTCCCAACTCGATTATTCAATTCTATGCGCAAAAGAATTAGCGTCCAAATTTTACGTGCGGAATGTAATTTTCTCACTTGCCGGTGTCATAGAAACAGGAAATTTGGCATGAGCATTGATTATGTCATAAATAGGAAAAGCTAATGGGTCCCAACTCGATTATTCAATTCTAGCGCAAAAGAATTGGCGTCGAAATTTTACGTGCGGAATGTAATTTTCTCACTTTCCGGTGTGATAGAAATGGGAAAATTGGCACCAGCATTGATTATGTCATAAATAGTAAAAGCTAATGGGTCCCAACTCTATTATTCAATTCTATGCGCAAAAGAATTAGCGTCCAAATTTTACGTACGGAATGTAATTTTTTCACTTTCCGGTGTCATAGAAACAGGAAATTTGGCACGAGCATTGATTATGTCATAAATAGTAAAAGCTAATGGGTCCCAACTCGATTATTCAATTCTATGCGCAAAAGAATTTGCGTCCAAATTTTACGTGCGGTATGTAATTTTCTCACTTTCCGGTGTCATAGAAACGGGAAATTTGGCACGAGCATTGATTATGTCATAAATAGTAAAAGCTAATGGGTCCCAACTCGATTATTCAATTCTATGCGCAAAAGAATTTGCGTCCAAATTTTACGTGCGGTATGTAATTTTCTCACTTTCCGGTGTCATAGAAACGGGAAATTTGGCACGAGCATTGATTATGTCATAAATAGGAAAAGCTAATGGGTCCCAACTCGATTATTCAATTCTATGCGCAAAAGAATTAGCGTCCAAATTTTACATACATAATCCAAATCTCTCACTTCCCAATGTCATAGAAACATGAAATTTGGCACAAGCATTGATTGTGTCATAAATATGAAAAGTTAATAGGTCCCAACTCGATTATTCAATTCTAAGCGCAAAAGAATTAGTGTCCACATTTTAAGTACGTAATCTAATTCTCTCTCTTCCTGATGTCATTTTATATGAAGGAAACGTCGCATGGTTACCTCCACGTGGTGTTTCCTGGGTAACGCAGAGAACTATGCAAAATGGTGAACATATGTTTTTCCTCATTATCTCTAAAGCAACCACGACTTCATAAGATTTTCCGTGTGAACATCAGATAAACACCAGTACCAAATTAACTCGGGCGAAGGCGGGTATATCAGCTAGTCTATATATATAAAGCTGAAAGCCGTCACTGACTAACTGACTGACTGACTGACTGACTGACTGACTCGCCAAAAGTTCTCTAACTTCCCGATATCGTAGAAACATGAATTTTGGCACGAGCATAGATTATCTCCAAAATAGGAAAAGTAATTGGGTCCCAACTCGATTATTCAATTCTAGCGCAAAAGAATTGGCGTCGAAATTTAACGTACATAATCTAAATCTCTCACTTCCCAATGTCATAGAAACTTAAAACTTGGCACGGGCATTGGATATGTCATAAATAGGAAAAGCTAATGGGTCCCAACTTGATTATTCAATTCTATGTGCAAAAGAATTAGCGTCCAACTTTTACGTACGGAATCTAATTTTTTCACTTCCCGCTGTCATAGAAACTCGAAATTTGGCACGGGCATTGATTATGTCATAAATAGGAAAAAATAATGGGTCTCAACTCGATTATTCAATTCTATGCGCAAAAGAATTAGCGTCCAAATTTTACGTACGGAATGTATTTTTCTCACTTTCCAGTGTCATAGAAACGGGAAATTTGGCACGAGCATTGATTATGTCATAAATAGGAAAAGCTAATGGGTCCCAACTCGATTATTTAATTCTATACGCAAAATAATTAGCATCCAAATTTTACGTGCGGAATGTAATTTTCTCACTTTCCAGTGTCATAGAAACGTGAAATTTGGCATGAGCGTTGATTATGTCATAAATAGTAAAAGCTAATGGGTCCCAACTCGATTATTCAATTCTATGCGCAAAAGAATTAGCGTCCAAATTTTACGTACGGAATGTAATTTTCTCACTTTCCGGTGTCATAGAAACATGAAATTTGGCACGAGCATTGATTATGTCATAAATAGGAAACGCTAATGGGTCCCAACTCGATTGTTCAATTTTAAGAGCAAAAGAACTAGCGTCCACATTTTACGTATGGAATCTAATTCTCTCACTTCCTGATGTCATTTTATATAAAGGAAACGTCGCATGGTTACCTCCCGTGGTGTTTCCTGGGTAACACAGAGAACTATGCAAAATGGTGAACATATGTTTTTCCTCAGTATCTCTAAAGTAACCACGACTTCATAAGATTTCTGTGTGAACACCAGATAAACACCAGTACCAAATTAACTCGGGCGAAGCTGGGTATATCAGCTAGTATATTATATAGCTGAGGTAACATGTAAGCTGTGCTGTGATTGGTTGTTATATATTATACCGCTGAGGTAACATGAAAGCTGCGCTGTGATTGGTTGTTATCTAGATATATAAAAACAAATGTATGTATGTCTGTCTTTGCAGCAACGTGCGACGGATAAGCTAGTTCTTCATAAAAGAGAAAGTTGGTTCTTTGCGACCCATGCATCGATTACAGAAGTGTAAATGCTGTTACCATAAAGAATAACTATCCATTACCTCTAATATCTGAACTGTTTGATAGGATATAGGGGACTACCATTTTTACCAAGCTTTATGTCTGTGGGGCATAAAATATTATCAGAAGTCATGAGGGTGATGAGTAGAAAACTGTGTTCAACACCAGAGATGGACATTATAAATACCTTGTCATGCCTTCTGGTGTGTATAATATCCCTGCTGTTTTTCAAGAATTTGTGAATGATGTGTTCTGATATCTCCTGTATGATCGTCTACTTGTATGATATTTTGATATTTTCTTATGATATTACCCCATATCGCAAGCATATCAAACCAGTCTTACAGCGTTTACGTCAGAACTGTTTTTATGTCAAGCTTGAGAAGTGTCTATTTGAACAGCCCAGTTTACCCTTCCTGGATCAAATCATTTCAGCTCAGGGCCTCAGTATGGACCGTGAGAAATGGTCTGCTGTTCTCAATTGGCCAAAATCTCATTCTGAAATTCAGCGATTTTGGGAATTTGCAAATTATTACCGTTAGTTCATACCTAGAGATGAGCGAGTACCAAAATGCTCGGGTGCTCGTTGCTCGAGTCGAACTTTCCGCAATGCTCGAGGGTTCGTTTCAGTAACGAACCCCATTGAAGTCAATGGGCGACTCGAGCATTTTTGTATATCGCCGATGCTCGCTAAGGTTTTCATTTGTGAAAATCTGGGCAATTCAAGAAAGTGATGGGAACGACACAGAAACGGATAGGGCAGGCGAGGGGCAACATGCTGGGCTGCATCTCAGGTTCCCAGGTCCCACTATTAAGCCACAATAGCGGCAAGAGTGCCCCCCCCCCACCCTAACAATTTTTACTTCAGACAAACCCTCATTAGCAAGGCACACCTTAGCTAAGCACCACACTACCTCCAACCAAGCAGAATCACTGCCTGCGGGACACACTGCTGCCTCTTCTCCTGGGTTACATGCTGCCCAACCCCCCCGCACGACCCTGCGTCCGCAGCGCACACAAAAGTGCCCCTGCACAGCCCTTCTTATTGTGTCGTTTAAGGTGAAATTCTTGGACTGCCGCCAGACGGACCACTGCGAAAGCATTTGCCAAGAACGTTTTCATTGTTGGAGGAGGAGGAGGGGGATGTTTTTGAGGCAGTATGTGTCCTGTCCACGTGCCCGTGGGTATATGCACCTTACCAGTAACCGTGTTGCTGAAACATTGTCGCGCCTGGGGACCTAGTAGCGCGGCCTCGCCTCCGTCATGTCTTTGGGAAGCCTCCGTTTCCACAACCCTGTAACATAGCAGTAGCAGCAGTATAGGCAGAGCCCAGAATTAGTAACGTTTCAGTGGTAAGAGTATGGACAGACCCCAGTAGCATTTCCATAGCAGCAGTATAGGGAGAGCCCAGTATGAGTAACGTTTCAGTTGTAGCAGTATAGACAGCCCCCAGTAACATTTCAGTTCCAGCAGTGCAAACAGGCCCCAGTAACATTTCAGTAGTATCAGTAGGGACAGGCCCCAGTAACATTTCAGTTCCAGCAGTGCAGACAGACCCCAGTAACAGTTCAGTAGTAACGGTAGGGAGAGACCCCAGTAACATTTCATTGGCAGCAGTAGGGACAGACCCCAGTAACATTTCAGTAGTATCAGTAGGGACAGGCCCCAGTAACATTTCATTTACAGCAGTATTGACAGACCCCAGTAACATTTCATTTACAGCAGTATTGACAGACCCCAGTAACATTTCATTTACAGCAGTATTGACAGACCCCAGTAACATTTCATTTACAGCAGTATTGACAGACCCAGTAACATTTCAGTAGTAGTAACAGTATAGACAGACCCCTTTAACATTTCCGTAGCAGCAGTGTAGGCTGACCCCAGTAACATTTCATTTGCAGCAGTATAGACAGACCCCAGTAACATTTCATTTGCAGCAGTATTGACAGACCCCAGTAACTTTTCAGTTGTAGTAACAGTATAGCAGACCCCAGTAACATTTCCGTCGCAGCAGTATAGGCAGAGCAGCACATTAACATTCCCGTTGCAGCAGTGTAGAAAGAGCACAATATTTGTAACATTTCAGTAGTAGCAGTACAGACAGACCCCAGTAACATTTCCGTAGCAGCAATATAGGCAGAGCAGCAGATTAACATTTCTGTAGCAGCAGTATAGGCAGAGGCCAGTATTAGCAACATAACAGTAGTAACAGTATACACAAACCACGGTAACATTTCAGGAGCAGAAGTATCGGCAGACCGAAGTAACATTTCTGTTGCTGAAGTATAGTCAGACCCCTCTAGCATTACTGTGGCAGAAGTATAGGTAGGCAGAACAGAGTTACATTTCTGTAGCAAAAGTGTAGGCCAACCCCAGACACAGTGGTGTACCATGAGTGCAGGCGAAGCCCATAAAAATTACTTGGATTATATTGTAGGCGAGGGCCCAAGAAATTGGTGTAATGACAGTACAAATGTACCCCAGAAAAATTGCCCATGCCCAACCCAGAGGCAGGTGAAACCCATTAATCGCTTAGCTTACTGTGGTCTTATTTGTAACTAGGCCTGGAGGCAACTCAGTTAAAAAAAAATTGGTTCAGGTGGAAATTTGTATTTTTAATGCAATGCAGGCTATGGAGCGTGTATCGGACTTTCCTTCTATGGATGTCTGTCACTGTACACTGCGCAGGCAGCAGACGACTAACACAGAGCGGTGAAAAAAATGTGTTGTATGTTGGCGTGCACTTGGCAGCAGACAGCGCTTACGTTACACTAACTGCACCCAGCAAAAAATTTTACTGAAGGCTGAACGCAGGCCTTGCTCTGCACTATGCAGTTTTGATGCACCTCAAGTCCCACAGGCCACGCAGAGATATGCACTGGGTGACAGGCAGCCGTAAAAAGGATTCCTTTTGTTAAAATTAGTTTTTTCTCAATGCAATGCAGGCTATGGAGCGTGTATTGGACTTTCCCTCTATGGGTGACTGGCACCATACACTGTGCAGGCAGCTGATGGCTAACACAGATGGCAGGGATTTGTGCTTTCTTGGCGTACACTTGGAGGCAGAGAGCGCTTACGTTACTCTAACTGCACCCAGCAAAAAATGTTACTGAAGGCTGAACGCAGGCCTTGCTGTGCAATACTGAGGTACTACAACTCCCAGCAACCACGGAGTTAAATGCACACGGTCACACGTAGCCCTAAGAAGACCTCTGTGAAGTCAGCACCCCATCTTTCGAAAAGGTTAATTTTTTCATAATTTCTGGATGCACCACAAAGCAAAAAAATCAACGGATGTATCTCTGCGGTGCTAACTTCCAAAAATGATATTACTAAATCAGTGAGAACTTTGTAAATATGGGTTCTAGAGCTTCAAGCATTAGGAGTTTTCTTCAGAACTCTTGAAGTGCTACCCAGAACTCTTAATGCTCGAAGCTCTTGAACCCATATTTACAACGTTCTTGCTGATTTTTAGATGCCGGATCAAAAAATTTCAGTTATGTGTAAATTCTTTGGGGAAATCCCACGATTTTATAAGAGTTCTGGGTAGCACCCCAAGAGTTCTGAAGAAAACTCCTAATGCTCGAAGCTCTAGAACCCATATTTACAAAGTTCTCACTGATTTAGTAATATCATTTTTGGAAGTTAGCACCCCAGAGATTTGTTGATTTTTTTGCTTAATTCGCTAGAACTATTTTTAAAATTAATTGGGAACTCTAGAACTCTTTGGGGTGCATCCAGAACTTGTGAAAAAATTAACTTTTTTGAAAGATGGGGTGCTGACTTCACAGAGGTCCTAAGAAGAGATTGTTGTAGACAGGATTCCACACTACCACTGTCCCTGCCTCACCTACGTAGTACAGACTGCAGCCTGAGAACGCTATAGCTGTAATGGGGCTGCACGCCCCATATACAGAAAAAGAAAAAGTGCACAACTGCTCCCAGCAGCCAGAACAGTAGTGCACTAGGTGAGCTGTGGCCCTAAGAAGGACCGTTGGGGTTCTTGTAGACACTAACACTCTCCCTATAGAAGCAGCAGCACTGTCCCTAATCTCTGCCAGCGTGCGTCTGTGGCGAGCCGCGGGCGGCGCCACTTTATATACTCGGCGGTCACTTGATCTCGCCAGCCACTCACTGCAGGGGGGTGGGATAGGGCTGGAACGTCACAGGAGGAAGTTGTAATGCCTTCCCTGCATGTCTATTGGCCAGAAAATGGCGCAAATCTTTCAGGTAAGGAAATGGAATTAACTTGAACACCACGTGGTACTCGTCACGAGTAACGAGCATCTCGAATACCCTAATTCTCGAACGGCCATCAAGCTCGGACGAGTGCGCTCGCTCATCTCTATTCATACCACATTTCTCATCTTTGACTGTTCCAATATTCTGCCATGATTTGTTGAGTTGCAAACTCTAAAAATTGGTTATCTGAGGCCGAAGAAGCTTTTGCCATAATAAAGCAAATGTTTCCCAGTGCTCCTATTCTTCATCATCCCAACACCTCAAAGCCATTCTATCTGGAGGTTAAACGAAAAAAAGTTTGGTAGAGTGTTAGCCAGCAGAGCAAAGTATTTGATTTCTCTTACTGAGAACAATCACAATCCTGTAGATATGATACCTTTTGATGGCTAACAAAAATACATGACGTTATAGCGAGCTTTCAGACCTCTTAGGACCTTTCCTCAGGCATAATAGAGGTTAATGCTTCCTGCTGGGAGCTGGAGCCCTTATAGCAAAAGAATTCCAAAGAAAAAACATTACTTGTGGTTTCTTCTCAAAATTTTTTATCTCTGCTGAAAAACAAACTATCCCATTGGGGATCATGAGTTACCTGCAATCAAGCTTGCATTAGAACACATTTTTATGTTACATCGACTTCCCCTCCATATTGTATCTGATCATCGAGTACAGTTCACTTCCAAGTCCTAAAGAATGTTATGTCGCCTGATGGATGTCAAGTTAGACTTCTCTTCCGCTTACCATCCTCAATCCAATAGCCAGGTATAACGGACCAATCAATCCTTAGAACTATATCCTCGTCATTTTATGTCCTCCCAACAGGAAGATTGGGCATCTCTTCAACCTTGGCCTGAGTTCTCTCATAATAACCATGTTAACCAATCCTCTAAGTCTACGCCATTCTTCATAGTCTATGCTCAGCATCCCCAAGTGCTTTTTCCCACCTCTTCTTCCACACATGTGCCTGCTGTGAACCAGTCACCAAGGATTTTTGAAAATTTGGGACCAGACTAAATACTCTGTCATGTGCCACTGTCCTCATTAGAAGGCTGTTTATAAGAATATAAAGGAGAACTCCTCCAAAATACTCTCCAGGGGATCGTGTCTGGTTATCTTCCAGGATCAATGCCTCAAGATGCCTTATTTCAAATTTACACCCTGCTTCTTTGGTCCCTTTTAAATCTTGAATCAAGTCAACCCTTCTGGAAAATTCCGAATTCATTTCACGTATCCCTCCTGAAGCCATTGATTCTTAACAGATATGCCCAATCTTCCACATCTTCTGCACCCTCTGCTGTAGCTGCAAAGGAATATGAAGTCAAAGAGATATTAGACGTCAAGAAGATTAAAGGGAGACTGTTCTATTTGGTGGCTTGGAAGGCATATGGTCCGGAGAAAAGCTCCTGAGAACCTCTGGAAAATATCAGAAACTGGAAGTCATGCTGTGGCCCCCAACATAGCCCTGATCTCATCATCCTCCAGTCTGTCTGCGATTACATGAAGAGACAGAAGGACCAAGCCAACATCCGCAGAAGTTCTGTAGTTGGTTCTTGAAGATGTCTGGTACTACCTCGCTACCAAATTTCTTCAATAACTGTGTACAAGAGAACCTTGAAGAACCGTGAAGAACTGATGCTGTTTTAAAGGCAAAGGATGGTCACACTAAACATTGATGTGATTTAGATCTTTTTTTCGTTTACTTTGCCTTTTGTTAATGGACAAAAATAAACTATTAACACTTTTCTCACCTGCGTAAAACTTTTGCACAGTTCTGTGTATGTCTATCTATCTACACTATAACTGATCTCTGAAGAAAACACACAAGCAGAATGAGCTTGAGGAGTGAGCGACCCACCCATTCACAGTAAGATACATGCAGATTGTATATCGTACATATCTGGGGCTCTCCTTTTCAACGCTGCTCCTGTTCATTCTGTTTGTAGCCCCTTGGTCATGTATGTAAAATGGCAACCAGATTTTCAAGCTATGCTATGTACAGTGTGCTTCGGTAGTAGGAGACACTCCCAGTGGTCTTGGTTGGATAGAGGCTGGAGACAGTGCAGGCCATCCAAGAGTAGGGGGATCTCTCATTATATGGAAGGAGACTGTACTTGGGTAGTCTGAAAACCTGGTTGCCATTTTGCATATAAGGGACTGCAAGCATGATGATCAGCAGCAACATTGAAAAGCAGGGCAATAGTGTTAAAGTGTACCTAACCTTTTTGAATTAGTTGCCTTGTGTGAACATAAGGAATAATACGACAACCGCAATTCCCAAAAAAAAGTGGGGGCGCTGTACACGTAAATGTTAAGTAAAAAAGAATGCAACGATTTGGAAATCTCATGTAACCATACTTTATTCACACAAAAACATAGAACTAGAGATGAGCGAGCATACCGGATAAGGCAAATTACTCGATCGAGTAGTGCCTTATTCGAGTACCTGCCCGCTCATCTCTAAAGATTCGGGTGCCGGCAGGCGGCGGGGAGAGCAGGGAGGAACGGAGGGGAGATCTCTCTCCCCCCCCCCCCCCCCCCCCCGCAACTCACCTGTCGCCTGCGCCGGCAGCCGAATCTTTAGAGACGAGTGGGCAGGTACTTGAATAAGGCACTACTCAATCGAATAGTTTGCCTTATTGAGTATGCTCGCTCATCTCTACATAGAACACATCAGAAGGTGAGAGGGAGATATTGATCCATGTCATTTAAACCTGTAGACGACACTATCAGATAGTTACAGACTGTTGTATAAAGCAGAGGGGATGCCACACAGCGGGAGACACAGCCCCGCCCAACTTTTGTGAGTTGTTGCTGCCGTCCATTTCTACATGAGTTAACTTTTTAATGTCTCACTTCCACATTTGTGTTCTATTGTTCATAAACTATGATCAGATGAGATCGCCAAATCATTGCATTCTTTTTTAACATGTATTTACATTTTACAGCGTCCCAACTTTTATGGAATTGGGGTTGTATTTCTGGCCACTAGATTACTTGTATTCTGCATCTTTCCCCATTTATGAGCAGGATAAAACGTCCCTCTCATCAACTTCCTGTCCTGCCGTCGGCTACCTTCAGTTACACCATGGAGACGGGGACGCTAGCAACGGAGCAGGTAAGTGAATAACTTCTGTATGGCTCATATTTAATGCACGATGTACATTACAAAGTGCATTAATATGGCCATACAGAAGTGTATACCCCCACTTGATTTCACGAGACAACCCCTTTAAGTTGGGAGTTATTGAACCATCTAACAGTCCTTGGTGTTCACCAGTGGTAATGGTTGGGAAAAAAAGATGGAACAATAAGATTTTGCATAGATTTTCATAAAATTAATGCAATATTCCGTTTTGATAGCTACCAATGCCCTGCATTGATGGCCTTATTGATAAGTTGGGGAATACGGTTTATATTTCTACTTTAGATTTATGTAAAGGCTATTGGCAAATTCCCCTGGATGAGAAATCAAAAGAGAAAACGGCGTTTGCGATGACTAGTGGCTTGTACCAGTTTAAACACATGCCACTTGGTCTTCATGGTGCTCCAGTCACATTTCAGAGAGCCATGGACATACTCTTAAAGGACCATATGGAATACAGTGCTGCTTATTTAGATGATGTAATTTTTAGCAACTCATGGGAAGACCATTTGCATCACCTCAAAAAGGTGATCACTGCGATGGGGAAGGCAGGGTTCACCATAACTCCACGGAAATGTGCTTTAGGATTTCAAGAAACAAAGTACCTTGGATTTATTGTGGGTAATGGTAAAGTAAAAGCAAAGACCTCAAAGTTGCAAGCGGTTCTAGCGGCTAGTAATCCAACCACCAAAAAGGAAGTCCGATCCTTTTTAGGTTTGGTAGAGTACTATCAAAGGTTTATTCCCGATTTTTCTGCCATAGTTGCCCCCTTGACCAACTTAACAAAAAAAAGCAAGAGAGAGGAAGTGATCTGGACAGAAGAATGGGAGATGGCTTTTGTCCAACTAAAGGAAATTTTGTGTAAAGAGCCAGCAAAGCCCGAACTTTGATAGGCCATTCATTGTACAGACAGATGCCTCAGAGGTTGGACTGGGTGCAGTCCTTAGTCAAGAGATTAATGGCGAGGAGCGCCCTATTCTGTACTTAAGCAGGAAACTATTTCCCTGTGAACAAAAATATTCCACTATCGAGAAAGAAGGATTAGCGATTAAGTGGGCTTTGGAGGCCTTACGTTACTATGTGTTAGGAAAAGAGTTCACTCTAATAACTGATCATCATCCTCTAACCTGGATCCATTCCATGAAAGACAGAAATGCCAGGATTACCAGGTGGGATTTGGCATTACAACCATTTAGGTTCCAGATAAAGCATAGATCGGGGAAAGAGCACCAAAACTCAGATCACTTATCTAGGTACGGTGCTACAATAAAGTTGTCTGAGAATGGACAAGCTTCCTCTTAAAGGGGTTGTCCCGCGGCAGCAAGTGGGTCTATACACTTCTGTATGGCCATAATAATGCACTTTGTAATATACATTGTGCATTAATTATGAGCCATACAGAAGTTATAAGAAGTTTTTCACTTACCTGTTCCGTTGCTAGCGTCCTTGTTTCCATGGAGCCGTCTAATTTTCAGCGTCTAATCGCTAGATTAGACGCGCTTGCGCAGTCCGGGTCTTCTTCTTTTCTGAATGGGGCCGCTCGTGCCGGAGAGCGACTTCTTGTAGCTCCGCCCCGTCACGTGCCGATTCCAGCCAATCAGGAGGCTGGAATCGGCAATGGACCGCACAGAAGCCCTGCGGTCCACCGAGGGAGAAGATCCCGGCGGCCATCTTCAGCAGGTAAGTAAGAAGTCACCGGAGCGCGGGGATTCAGGTAAGCGCTGTCCGGTGTTCTTGTTTAACCCCTGCATCGGGGTTGTCTCGCGCCGAACTGGGGGGGGGCTGTTGAAAAAAAAAACAAAAACGTTTCGGCGCGGGACAACCCCTTTAAGGAAGGAGGAATGTGAAGATGTATAAGGTTAGTTGTGATGCATGCGTTCCTTTACTTATACAACACTTTTGTATGAATGGATGTGAATGCTTCTTTGCTTTTCTCATTTGGCCGGCCACCTAATGCTTATCTATCTCTTTCTTTTCCTGGAAACCATGTACTACAGCTAAGGGAAATGTTCTAAGTAAAATGTATTATGTTTGTTTGTACTTACCTGCACTGGTGGAGCTGCAGCGGGGTGTCTGCTCTGAGGATATAGAGGCAGACCAGCAGCCAATGAATGACTTTATAGGTCTCCTGAAAAGGATTGTGGGAGGATTCACTGCTATAAAGGCTCACCTGTGCAATTAGTGTGGAGGTCAGTGCAGTTTCTTTTGTTAGTCGTGCCGGGACTGTGTGAGGAACATGTCAATGGACTTTTCTGTTTACCGTGTAAAGATGGACTGCTTTAAATAAACGCCTATATGCTTTGGAAGAACTGGGTCTGAGGCTCCTTGAATGTACCCATCCTCACATTCAACAGAACCTAATAGCTGCAGGATAACGGCGTGGATTTCCGCCACGTGCCCTCTGTGGGCATTACGCCAAAGAAGCACAAAATGGCGGTGTCGCAGCGAGAATATCGTGAAGACCACCGATGCGATATAGTGTCACCCTTGTGGATGCAGCCTTATACCAAACCTGACCTATGTCCATACAGCAACTCCTTCAGTTGGTGCACATTTTGCAGATACGTGGGAGCAGATCTCAAATATGTTCAATGGGGTTACAGTCCAGTGATTTTGGGGGCGAAAGCAATGTGGAGAATTGATTGCTATGCTCCTCCGGATACTCCCTAGTGATCCAAGCTAAATGATGCAGAGCATCGTCTTGTTGAAAGATGGTACTATGGTCAGGGAAGGCAATTTGTACTTACCATAAATCTTTCTTGTCTTATTCATTGAGGGAGACAGCTGAGCTCGGAAACCTGACGAATGGAGTTGACTGCTACAAAGAAAGCCAACTTCCACGCCAAAAGGCAAGCTGGCACTTTACTTAACCGCTCAAAGGGATAAGATTGTAGGGCATCAAGTACCAGATTAAAGACAAGAGGATGGTATAGAGGGCCAGTGAGTATAGAAAATTATGGATAGTGTGGATACCTAACCCCTATAGGAACGATAAGAGGTGGTATAAAGAAAAACGCATAGGATGGAAGTTGCATTTTCTAGCCTTATTCATGGTTAGAATTTCAGGTCCGTAAATCTATGGGCTCTCAAGACTGCAGCTTCAACTGACTCGCCATTATATGAAGCGTGGACAAACTTGGGTGGAAGAGGGGTGCCAGTAAAAAAAAGATCCTGTGGAAGAAGATGGCACCACATTGAATCAACAAGATCCGTGTACCACTAATTGTGAGGCCAATCTGGGGTGATGAGAATCACCACGCGGCCTTTCATCTTGATCTTCTTGAGAAGTCATAGTTTTAGTGGGAAGGGTGAAAAGACATACTAGAACTTTAAGTGCGCCCATGGAATTACTAGTACATCTACTGTTCGAGCTTGGGGATCCTGAGACCTGGACACAAAGATTGCAGCTTGTGATTGATTCTGCATGCCATCAGATCGACGTCCAGTTGACCCCACTATCATCATGTAGCTCCCATTCTGTCGGTACATCTCCCTGCTGAGGAACTCAGTTATCCAGTTGTCCACCCCCAGTACGTGGACTGCCGAGAGCGCTGAAAGGTGATCATCAGCCCATGTTAGGATTTTCCCTGTTTCTGCTATGACCTTCATGCTGTGGGTGACGGCTATGGTGTTGTCTGTTTGAACCTGAACTGAGAATCCTGTCTGCTGTAATGAAGCAATAGGTTAATTGCTCGAGGTTCCAACACATTTCGACTCCTTTATAGTGCAAGTGCCTTGTGTCAAGAGATTCCGCAGAGTACCCCCCCCCCCAGCCGAGTAGGCTGGCATCCATGCTAAGTATCTGCCATTGGAGGGTCAAAAAGGAGCGCTCCAGATGGATCTGTGGGGAATCCAACTAAAAGAAAGGAGTGCTGCAGCTGCAGAGGTAGGAGGGTCTTTCAATCAAGAGAGCTCACTGTTTGTCTCACCGCGAGAGCATAGTCCACTGGAGAGGCCAAGCATGAAATTATCTGAATAGAATTGCTTCAAAAAAGGAGACCATCAGCCCCAGCACTCTCATGCAGTGACGATTGGTCAGGGAATTCTGAGTTTTCAGAGTGTACCTGCTTCTGGAGTAATAGTTTCGTCGGCGACAGTATGACAGGGTACTGAACCATGTCGGAGAGACCCAAAAAGTCTAAACGTTGCAACAGTGAGAGGGAAGGATGATGATCCATCTGAACCTGGAGAGGGTGTCCAGAGTGATGTGGAGACTCGGGGGGGGGGGGGGGCTTTACTCATGATGTCAAGATAGGCAATGGCTACTATTTCCTTGGAGTGGAAGAGAGCCATCACTGACATCAGAACCTTTGTGATTCCGGGATGGGGGGTCGTGACCACCCCGAATTGAAGGTCTGTGAATTGATAGTACTTTGACTAGATGGTGAAGCGGAGAAAAGGCTGATGTGCTCGACATATGGGGACATGGAGGTAGGCATCCTTGATGTTGATGAATGACAGAAACTCCTCAGGTTCCATGGAAGCAATGATAGATATCAGTAGCTCCATGCGGAAATGTTGGAATTTTACATACTGATTCAACTTCTTCAGCTCCAGACCAGGCCTGACTGTGCCATTCTTCTTGGGCACCATGAAGAGATTGGAATAGAAACCCATAAAGTGGTGAGGAGGAGGAGCCGTAAAAATGATGCCTGGAGAGGATAGGTTGTCTATTGCCTGAACCAAAGCGTTGGGCTTTAAAAGGGACTTCGAAGTGCTGGAGCTGAAAAAGCGATCTGGAGGAAGGCAGAATATTCTATGGCGTAACCCAAAGAAATGACCAACCCAAATGGGCAACCCAAGTCTCCCTGAATAGAGAAAGTCATTGGCCCACCATGGATAGATTCGTTGGGGGCTGCCCTTCACATGTTAGATTTAGTAAAAAAGTACTTCCAAGAACTATGGTGGAGGGCACAAGGAGGGTCTCAGTTCAATGGAGAGCTTCTTTTCTGTTCCTATGAGGTGCTTTTATTATCTGAACTCCAGGGGCTAGAGCCACAAAGAGTCAAATTAGGGTATTGTTTTCTGTGGAGCTCTTACAACGTCTGGATTCCGTGGTAGGTGGGAACTTTCACCCCCAATGGCACCAGAGATGATTTCAACCAGTCTGGACGTAAAAGTCTTGAGCCAAAAGAAAAAGAAAAAAAAGCCTGTTAAGGATCTCATAGAGGAAGCATCTGCATCTCAGGATTTTAGCCACAGGGTCCAGTGTGTGGCTACCGAAAAGTTCAAGTTCAAGCTGAAAGTCTGGCCGTGTCCAGGGAAGGTGTCAATTAAGTCTGTCCTTATTCAGGGAAGCTTTGCAGATAAACTTACCTGCCTGGCCTATCTGATGAGCAATATCTGCCAATTCTTCCAGAGAAGGTCGCCACGGACAGTTTTGATGCCCGTTTTTGTCCAGATGGGAATCAGAGGAGGACTCGGACAGTTCACCCTCTGAGCGACTATTGTCTCTGGAGAAAGGTTCAGAGAGAACCCTGGGAAGGGCTGGACAGGACGGTGATGCAGGGAACCTGGACGATTGCTTTGAGTAAGAAGCCCTAGTCATCTTCCATAGTCTGTCATACGAGAAGCCCTGTGTGGAGTCTTCTCCTTTGGGCACGGTTTAAAATGATTGACTAGTAATACGGTCCAGCCTGTCTAGAATTGCAGTATACCCCTTGTAAGGTCCGAGACTGCCTTTGACCGACAGCATACCCAATCCGATTCAGTAGTGGGTCGGAGCTGGGTGGGAGGTGTGCCAGTAGTCAGTTTTTCAGCCACCTTCCACGATGGAATGCAGTTTGGACAAAACGGCTCAGAATGCCCACATGTAAATTTAGTGTTGCAGCGAAAACACACACACTATGTGGTCTTTAGCCAGTCCCTGTCTGGAAACTTAATAAATACTTTTGTACAGACCTACTGCAAGTGGTATTGCAGGTAGGACAATAGAGAGGGAAGGTAGCCACCAGGCACAGCTTACCTGTTCCGGAGCTGGTCTGGGACACAAATGATCACTGTTGGATGGTCTGGAGCCCTCTATGAGAAGTGAAGCCCATGGAATTCAGTTGCATGGAAGGCACCACAGGTCCCAGCAAGCCTACATGGAGGGTGGGCTGGGCAGTGATAAGGGGAAAGAAAGAAGGCCTCCCTTAAACAGAGCACCAGGATTGGAGACTGGTACAACTGTCTCTGCTCAGGGTTAGTGGGCATGGCCGGCGGTCTACCGCTGAGAAGAGCCTCACCCAGCACTGAAGAAGGCAGAAGAGGGGGAGAGGTCAGCGCCGGACACAAGTCATACTCGCGGCGCTGCCGTTCTTGAATACATCATCCAGCCACAGAGAACTTCCTTGTAGCACCCAGTTCCCACCGCGCGCTAGGAAGGTACTAAGCTCGATATCCTGTGCCAGAAAAAAGGAACAGTCGCCACTGCAAGGAGCTCAAGCTGCCAGAGGAAGACTTCCCTACCAATGCCAAGAGGCTCGAATAGAGCTTCTCCCCCTTTTGCAGCTCCAAGGGAGCACCACTTAAGAGGCAACATGCATCCCCTCAGACATGTACACCAGCTAAGGTAAAGTCATTCCTCATTGGAAAAAAAGCCAGGAGAGCTGCAGTGTGTGAGGGAGAAAGAGATGCAGATTGGAGAGAAGGTTCCCCAATCCCCAGGCAGGTACAGGCGATGTTCGGTTAAAGGGGTTGTCCCGTGGCAGCAAGTGGGTCTATACACTTCTGTATGGCCATATTAATGCACTTTGTAATGTACATTGTGCATTAATTATGAGCCATACAGAAGTTATCAAAAGTTTTATACTTACCTGCTCCGTTGCTGGCGTCCTCGTTCCCATGGTGCCGACTAATTTTCGGCCTCCGATGGCCAAATTAGCCGCGCTTGCGCAGTCCGGGTCTTCTGCTGTCTTCAATGGGGCCGCTCGTGCAGAATGCCGGCTCCGTGTAGCTCCGCCCCGTCACGTGCCGATTCCAGCCAATCAGGAGGCTGGAATCGGCAATGGACCGCACAGAAGAGCTGCGGTCCACGGAGGAAGAGGATCCCGGCGGCCATCTTCAGCCGGTAAGTATAGAAGTCACCGGAGCGCGGGGATTAAGGTAAGCGCTGAGCGGTTTTTTTTTTATGTCCCTGCATCGGGGTTGTCTCGCGCCGAACGGGGGGGGGGGTTGAAAAAAAAAAAAAACCGTTTCGGCGCGGGACAACCCCTTTAAGCCAATAGAGGAACTCCCGTGGGCCAGGGACATAACCTTGGATCTCCCAATGATACGGGTGAGAAACAAACATTGAAGCAGATTTACTAATGTAATTAGTGTAAACTTGATGCTACATGGTCATTACATGTATCAGAGTGACTCTGCGGAATGGTCTGGCATATCTTTAAGGCGAGTCTCACTTGTTAATAAATGCGGAATACTGCAGGATCCTCCGTGCGGATGATGATCGCGGATTCCGCAATCCAAATCCAGTCGCGTGAGCTAAGACTAGTTTAAACTTATACCAGCTAGTAGGTGGAATAGTGTAAATTCAAAGTCACATAAAAACTTTGCTGCAATTTAGGCCACAGCCGCTTTTTCACAAAGCTATACCTCTGTCATAAAATGAGAAAAATGGCCAAAAGACATTAGAAGGAAGCCTTCACATGAGACGAAAAGTTATAGTATAATCTATTTGAAGATCTCTAAAAACTCCTTCATGTGGAGGGGAAATTCTCTGCAGAATGTGGCAGATTCTATATAGAAGCCCAATTATGCTGCTGATTGTAACCCTTGAAAATGTTAAAGCTTAAAATGCACAGCGGGTGAACTACAAATACCACAACCCAAGCTGTACCACCTAGATGTAGATCTTAAGGCCTCAGGGAATTTGCTTCACGTGACACTACCGTAAATGTGCTGCAAAGCAGGTCAGGTTTTATGCAACTTGCACAAATTCTCAATAGTAAGGGGGGAAAGGGGGCGGGGCAAACCAATCATGTCACGGCCCTCCAGGCGAATATCCAGGACTCAGAAGCCTCAAGAGGGGTGGCAGGGGAAAAAATGTATAAATATATACATGTACAAGTAAATGATGGCCAAATTAAAGGTCCAAAGGCTTTAAAAACAAAACCTGCTTTCCCCGAACTGCTCTCCAATGAAGATCGCAAGACAGAGGGATGAAAATATCCGTCTTATTACATGAATTATAAACCAGTAGATACTTGTTTTGTGACAACCGTCATTAGTCAAGCTGGGTGAAACTTAGGCTGCATCCACACGGGTGATTATGTAGCGATGTGGCAGTGCTACAAATCGCACGTATGTGGAGCCCATGCTTTAGGCCGCCTGCACACGGGCGGAAATCCAGCCGCGGGATTTCCGCCACTGAAAGGCTGCATAGGAGTGCATTACAATATGCACTCCTATGCAGATGGCCGCGCAAACCGCGGCATGTCCTATTTCTGTCCGGGGCTCGCAGAGCCCCGCACAGAAACGTCACTCACCCAGCCACCGACTCCGGTCTGCACCGGCTGCCAGCACATCAAACAGCCGGAGCCGCGGGCAAGTACGCGCCGCTCTCTGCAGGCGCTCGGGTCGGGTCCCGCGGCGAGAATCCGCCGCCGGATCTGACCTGCCCGTCTGCAGGCGGCCTTACTACAGGTTTTTCCACACACGCGATGTTTTGCAGGCTGCTACATTGTGAGACTACATCGCGGCATGCTCTACCCAGCTGCGCTGTTGTGTAGCCCGTTTACCTATGGAGCCTCCTTGTTTATGGCATCACATGATTTTTGTTAACATTATAAAGTCCTATTAACTTTCTCACTACAAAATGGCACAATGAAGTCGCAGCGCAGCGATGCTACATTGGTACCAAGAAACAAGCGTGACTGACGCTACACAGCAGCGGTAACGCAGTGCTATCGCCGCTGTGGATGTGGCCTTATTCCATCATCCCAGAGAGCGACAAAGGACCAATTGGAATAGGGTAAGGGATCGGCGTGTCAGCGAGCTCCAGCCATATCACCTCCTCAGCGGGTCTGCTGACCGCTCACAGCGCTGCTTTTTAGTTCATCTAAAAAAGTTGAATATTTCATCGCTCTTGTGATCCTCAGGGGAGCGCGGCGCCAAGATGGTGGGTTTTTGTTTTAATAGTAAATCGGTCCCGTTGTATTTTTGTGCTCTGGGTGGGCTAGTTGATTTTTTTTTTTACACCGATGGGGACAAAAAGGGGATTTGCATTTAATAGAAATGTAAAATCACATGCATCCCCTAATACATTGCAGGTCAGGCTCAGCCTCATTCACACATCAAATCACCTGTTCGTTCAGCCCATGCTTTCCAATGGGTTAATTCACAAATGCAATATCCTGACACAAACCCTATGGGTCGGTAATATGCACATGGCTCGTGAGGTTGTGTAGCCCATGTTTCTCTATGGATCGCTTCTCTGTTGCATCACACAAAATTGCAATTTTGGTGCGGTGCAATGCAACTTTGACAGAAGGAAAGCGAAGTGTTTGAGCCAAATCTAAGCCCCAGCTGCAGGAATTTTTTTTAAAGTATACTTCACCTAGAAGTGCTGTCCAGGGCTCTACTGCAGCCTCCTCACAATCCCAGGCACTGGGCTTCATGGCTTCTGGCCAGGGATTGAAAAAGTTGTGTAAGTTTGTACCACCACATGGAGCAGGGGTGCAATATTGCTGATTGTCTCACGGCGATGCAGTGTCTACCGTGTGAACGAGGCCTTATTGCAGTCTGGCACTCTGCATACTATTAAGGGGCAACAGTTTGTTATGGACAGACTAAATTGCAGCCACATACCGCAAACCAATTGGGGGAGGGGTGACTGCAGACTAGTTTGCACATGTGAAGGATACCAAAGATGCAAGATGTAGATAAAATGCGCCACACTATACAGGATTACAACCGCTACTGGCAAAGCAGTGGATTGCCCTGTAGCACCAGTGTGCCACACTGGCATGACAGTCGCAGGCTCCCCAGCATCTGTTGCAGACTGCAAGCAAAATACCGATAAATGTGGGTGTCAAGGCTCCTACCCACTTGCATTTTTTTTTACGCTGCGATATTGCTGACGCGATTGTCAATGGGACTCTAATGTTCAAACCACATCACAAGTTAGTGCAATGTGTTATTAGAAAGTTCCTACTGACAATCACATTAAAACAGCGATATTGCAGCATTAAAAACCACATGTGGTTAAAAGACCTAAGGGCTACTGTACACTGGTGAGCAGTAGCGCTCTCGCAAGCCTTCTGAAGCCCTGGCTGCTAGGCATTTCCGCAGGGGACCTGCCTCCCATCCCTACAGGGCTGTCCTTAACCTCATTGGAAACAGGGGGGAAAAAAATTTGCAGAAAGTTCTGTTTGAAAAAAAAAAAAAAAAAAACACCCAAAACACATGGTCGGCTTCCATTGACTGCCGTGTGAGCTCAGCGGAAGTACTGCAAGAATGAGTGTTAACAAGCCAGCATGCCAGACAAGCCCTGTATAGCATCCTGCACTTGTAGTCCTATTGATTTCAATGAGAGCTACGTCCCAGGGGTCAGAGTAGCGCTTCTGCTCCCAATGAACACTGCCCGAATAGCCCCCTTAAACACATTAGCCATGAGGATGGCAGCGACTGCTTGCAGAGTCTTACATTGGAGCAACAAGTGTAAGGTTAGTATCGGTTTGCACCAATGCGGTTGCACTTAGAAATGAGGCAGAGAGCTTGAAGCTGTTGCTAGCAAAAGAACAGTCTGCAGTTAGTAAAGCAACTCCAACCTATGATTCATTTATTCCCAAGACGATCCATAAGGTACATCTACGGAAAAGGAGAACCTACTGAATGTGATTCTTTGCTGTAAGAGCAGTGACACCAACTGCTAGATCACGTTAGGAGCCTGGATACTATTGTGTTACAGCTTATGGTTCCTATATTACTGTTAATCTAGGGGTCTATTCTAACTGCCATATTTGGCTTGGCCTTCTACTTGCACTCTTCTGGTTGACCATTGCAGGACAACTGACTGAACTGGAAGGATTTGAGGATTGTGAGAATAGACAATCCTAGTTATTGGCAAGGTGTCCACCATGCAGAATCACCACCAGATTTCCAGGCCAGTCCATGGAGACAATATTGTATACTGCAGGAGGTCAGTTTGGTATCAGACAGCTCCTACTGAAATTAATGTGAGCTGTCTGTAGTATCAAACCAGGCTGCTGCAGTGTTGACTGCACCATTTACAAACAGGCCTGGGGATCAGCTAATTTACTGAACGACCACCACCTCCAAGTCCAGATAAAGATGGCCAAACTGCTTTTGACTACATGATGCACATTGCATAATACACTGGTAGTCAAACTACGTTAGCCTGAGTGTCTAGTGCCCCTCATGCAGGCAACAGTGGTTAAAGCAGATGTAGTGCCTTAGGCTAACGTATATTAGTGCAGTGCACATCAGGTAGTCAGGAGTTGGTGCAGGCCTTTGTCAAGTCCCAGAAAGTTAAGTAGAGTGCAGCTATACTCTGAACATTTTTTTTCTGTCCATGCCCAAGTTAAACAAAAAACACAACACAGTACACATACTTTCAAAGAACTTTATTATAAAAGGGAACCACCACACCAATGACTCCATATGCAGGTTCAACTTTGAAGCCAGCTGGGGGAAAAAAAAAAAAGGAAGGTTATAGTACAATGCAAGTTTAACCCATACAAGCCACACTTGTCATTTGCAGTGTGAATTAAAGCTACACATGTACTGCGAGTCCATGATTGAGGGGTTATGGATGCTTAAGGGGTTATTAGAAGCAGTTGAATGCTTGCCTCAAAAAAAAAAAAAAGTCTAGATACCGCAGTTGAGTCCCATTTACTATACATGCAGTCAGTTTGCCACAATGCCAGCGCCCTCTTTTAGTCAGTGACTCAGTTTGTACATGGTTTTCAAGTGAGTCAACAAGTGTAGGTCATCTTGCTGAAATTTACAATCTCCTATTGTGGAATTGAGTTGATAGGCAAGACCTGTAAACATTGAGCCCTGACTGGAGCCACCAAGAAGTTACAACTAACGGGCCATTTACATGGAGGATTATAGCTTACGTTTTTGTTCAAATGATTACACGGCACAATTGCTCACTTTGTTTAGTTATTTAAAAGCTGTCATCTTAACCATTGCTGTATCGTGGGCCCGTTCAGTGTAAGTGCTCTGCAGGAGCTATAACCTTAACCCTTTCCAATCCATTTATTTTTTCTTATCCATTCTCCCCAGCTCCAAATAAATCGGAGCTAGGGAAAATGGGTGAGAAAAAATACATTTTCCCTGCACCCTCCTGAGCTGACAGAGTTCAGGGGGGTGCAGGTGCTCACTGCACCGTGGAAGGATCTGCTTACCTGTTCGGCGTCTTCCGCATTCTCCCTTCTGCCTCGGCGATCATGTGACCACTGGGGTCAGGTGGCACCTGGCGGTCACATGATCGCCAGGCGACAGGAGAATGCGCAAGACGCCGGTCAGGTAAGCAGGTCCCCCCACGGTGCAGGCTCCCGGCTCGGAGTTCATGTGACCGCCGGGGGTCAGGTAACTCCGGCGGTCACATGATCGCCGGCCGGAATCTATGCATTGCATAGCGCTAATTGAGCGCTATGTAATGTGTAAAGGAGAAGGCAGAAAGGGTTTTTAACCATTTCTGCCTTCTCCTCGATGAGGACCAGTGCAGGAGTGTATCTGCACCCGATGTGTCTGCCGATCGGGTGCAGATGCACTCCTGCACTGCAGTGTCGGGCCTACCCCGACATTGGAGCTGTGGAGGAAAATGATGTCGGGGCAGGCCCGACATTGGATTGGAAAGGGTTAAGTGTCAGCGCTTGGGCAGGTGTTTACCTGTCAGTTTGTGTAAAAGGGTCATTTGTCTAAAAAGGGACTTCAAACACAAAGGTGATAAAGATTGTGTTTTCTGCTTTGAACAATGACATGCAATTCACAAACTATATATTTTTATTGCGTACATGGATACCTGTGAGAAAGGGAGTTTAGTTTAATCACTGTACAGCATACTGACCTCTAAAGGTACATGGAGACTAGAGTTTACATCCTTCATGTTGGTCAGATAAAGCTAGGATCAGCAGAAGTTCTCGTTAGTCTGAAAGAAATGAAGACGTTACAAGTTAAAGGTGAAGTCAGTTTTAATAGCAAGCTAGTAAGGCATCAACATTCTGCAGGGAAATCTGTCCACTGGCTGTATGACTAGTAGCAGCTATTACTATTCCCTGTGGAAGTCATAGCAAATTACATTGCTGCAGACTGGCTTGCAAGGAGTTCAGAACTGGACCATTTAAGCCACTTTAAGTAAAAAATGGCAACTGTTTAATTTTACACCCACTACCCCATATAGTAAAACACAACAACTAGTGTGTTCTTGAATAGAAGCATAGTAACTATGTAACATCAGCAATTAGTTCTTTCACATTTCTGATTAAGAGGACTGACTGTTTTAAAATTCTATTTCATTATCTTGGCAATTATATAGACAAATGGGGGTGTTCAGTAACAGACTACAGCGGGATAAGACCTTTCTGCTAGGCATCAAAACAGCCTGCCTACACCCACCTAGGAGTAACCCTTTGGCAACATCTGATGTTGTATCTTTCGCAGAAATAACTGGAGAAATATCACAGCCAACAGTGGCATTTAAATAGCCAGAGTGAGGGAGCTACCCATCACCCAAACAGCTTGCCAATATAATGGCAGCCTGGGGCCTTGGTAGGTCCTAAAGTTAAAAAGCTTGCACCATAGGCAAAAACCTAAAGAAAAAAAAAAAACCACACATTGTATATCTGTAAAAGTACTGTTAAATAATGAATTATCCCGCATGGTGAATGCCATGAGAAAATGGCATGAAGCCAACATTGTAAAAGTTGAAGGTACCAAAGATGGCACCAACAGAAACTACAGGTTGCCATGCATAAACCTTCACAGCGCCACATTGATGGAAAGATTCTAGTGACTTCGTTTTGTACAAAATTGAGTATTAAAACAGAGCCTTCTTGTAAAAAAGCTCTGATAACACTCAGTTACAGAAAAATAAGTTATGATTTTCTGGGAAGTGATAAAACCCTGAACAAGGGCTGTGTCCTCAGGGGGTTTAGGGAGGCCTGTTTAGCACTTGGCTGAACAATGCTCAGGCACTTCTGTTTGTTAGAAAGTACATTACCAAATTCAGCAAGTACACAAACATGAAGTACAAGAACGTTATCCCCCTGAAGTCTGCACAAAAGACAGCTCGATTCTCAGTTTATAGACGGCTTGAAGCTGGTATTTAATACGAAATACACTTTCTACCACACTGGCATTATGAAGAGTAACTTGCTAGAAGATAAGCCAGTATGTAATTTAATTCTAGGCTGAATGACAAAACTGTACACTTCATAAGCATGATGAGAGCTCAAGGAAGAGGGATGTGGACATGAGCAAAAGAGTTACCTCAAAATACCGGACTAATTCCGCAAATGAACTAGCCAAGAGCAGCTTTCGTCAGGCTTCACAGGACGCACAACACTGGACTTGTCCAAGGAAACTGCAGAGTCTGTACTCTAGTAGAGGATTCTCAGAAGGCAACAGTTTTGTACCATCTATTATGGTGTGTAAGCAACCTAAATTCCCTACAACTGCAGTTAATACCAACTACATAACACATCACTAACATCTCTTAAAGCCACTTTAATAACTAGGTTGGTGAATGTGTACATAACTGCTTATTTTAGAACTTTGCATGGTTATCTGCAATGGCTGTCATCTGAAAACATTGTTCTAATGCACTAGTGCAAAATAACGCTTCACTGGTAATCCATATATTTACACCAAATCCAGTGATGATGGCTTTGGAAAGGTCGAAGCAGCTGGGTTAAATGGCTGTGACCACTGCTGTGGGTTTTGGATTAAAACCCTCTGAAATCTGTACAATTATGCTACTGGTAGACATAAGGCAATCCGGTTTATGAAATCAGTGACTTCACAAACTATCACTATACTTAGCTGAAACTATGGATTCTACTTGATCTAAACTGCCCTCTCATGAACCCCGTGTGCCATGCCCAGCAACATCCATGTTGTGCAGAAGGTAAATGTCAGGAGCACGTTTCTTTTCATACAGTCTTTTAATAGGCTTCGTGAAGCCAAACGCAAGTAGAATACAGGAATTGTGTAACCACTTCAATACAATCTTCCAGTAAAAAAAGGACAATATAAACAAACATTTTCAAGAACTTCTTTGTGACTGTTATTGGAGAGTTTGGACAGGAGTTTCGCTTTAAGTATATCAAGGAGGCTTAGCCACTATTTACATCGCACTCAGGCTCTGATCTACCTTGTTACACTAAAGGAATGTTTTCAAAAGAATCATGAAAGCATTTGGGGACATTAACCCCTGCGCTATATACAGCAGCAACAGGCATTAGAAGCCATGTTGCAAAGATCAAGTCCAACAGCAAACAGGTAATAGTTTCCAGAAGTGCCACTAAAAACCCTGTTGCTGAAGGAGCTAATCTACTCCAATACACTCCACATAACGCAAGGTAAACTCCAACTAAACTTGCCTCAAATGAAACAGCTTTGACAGGAAACCATGCCTGTCAATACATTAGTAACATTATAAAATAAAGGTACCAAAAGTAAAATTAAATTAAAAGCAAGTGCCCCAGGTCGGACCCTATAGGACAGCTGTTCCAAATAACTTAGAGGCAGTCAGGTATATCAAAGGTATATAAAAAAAAATGAACAGAAGTAGAAGTACTACATATTAACGATTCTGCGAAGCTCCAAAAATCTTTATAAATACAGCCATTGGAAGGACGATCTTGAGTCAGGAGGGTATTTTACTCGTGAGTAGCTGAGGACAAGAAGCAGGCACAGTTGTAAAGCACTTGCATATTGACAGATGTCAGAATAAACGCCCCTATTCTAATTCAGATTTTGCCCCTTATCCCAATTCAGGTCTAGACTGATTTAGGGTCTTCTGCAGTTTAAATTGAAGACCAGAAACCTTAACATGCATTACAACAAACTAATGAGACTTCCGTAATTAAAAGCCCTTGCATAGTGTCAGCTATAGAGAACATGCGCCCAAAGCCCTCAGTATCAGGTCCCTGTCAGTTTACTTACCATAACTGTCATAGCTGTCTCTGTAGGAGCCACCAGACCTATCTCCATAACCACCTTGACTCCTACCACTAGGAAAGAAAAGTCAAAATGCTTTAATTTGGAGAATAGTTTGTAGCAGTAACTTAATAGCAGTACCATTTTTGCAAAACCAAGTTAGGGTATATTGCAGATTACAGTAGTTCTATGAAATCTAAACTTATGTATTCAGACATTTCAGTCTCAACAGGGATGGAGATATCTGCATATCCCACTCCCTTATCTATAGGCTGTGTCCAGTACCACCACTTTGCTTATTTTCAACCAGGTGGGGCTGAAGAGTAATAAGACACCCTGTTCATGGAAGGTATAAAGTTTACATGTATGCAGATGTTTGCAGTTACTAGAGCAACTCCATTGAGGACAAACTTAGTGTTGCAGAAAAGTGGCCATCTATACAGTTTGACAAGTGTACAATGGAGTGGCCAATTTGAACCAAAAACCTCAATATCCTACACAGGTTATACTAAAAATCATCTCGTCTGCTTACCTGCCATAGTAGTCACGAGATCCACCACCATATCCTCCACTTCTGTTATCAAATCGACTGCTTCCATAGCCTCTGTCTCCACCTCCTGTTTATAGAAGGACATAATAAAAACCCTGCAATGTGTTTTACAACTAGTACAGTTCATGCACCACCTATGCAGTTATAGCATTGTATACATACCACGTCCTCTACCACCACGGAAAAATCCTCTGCCTCCTGAAGAACCACCTCTATACCCTCCTCGTCTATCCCCAGAGGACTTGCCAGCCTGGTCAACCCGGATCTGACGCCCATCCACAGACTGAAAAGCAAAGCAAGGCAAGAGGCATAAATACATAATGCAAATTGGAAGCACAAGTCAAGGGTTTTTCCCCCTATTTGAAAGGCAGTTTTTTTTACATTGAGTTTCAGCCCTCCAGAGCTCAATACTAAAGACCCATTTAGCAGAATGATTGTTCACGAAAAAAAAAATTCTCAAGTGAGCTGCAGTGATGAATTGTTCTTATTTGACATCCATTTTTTTGGAGGCACAAAAAAAAAAAAAACCTCATTGTTCGCTGGCTCACTTATGGTTCAGTCATTTTCACCAATAGTGAATGAGAACGCTTGAATGATTCTCGTTTGAAGGAGCCAACAATGTATCTGCTCAAATAGTTTGGTGTAAATGGACACCAACTTGCAGATTGCCTACATTGGCTGCAGTGGTGATGCACTTGTCTACTCACTGGTGTCACCTGGAAGCTTGTTGTCACCTTCCTCCCCCCAACACATGTATAGGGTGATTGTAGGACAGGTGTATTGGAAGGGACTACAGACAGGTGGGGGAGGGGGCAGCACACCACGTTGACTTTCAGAATACCCCTAAAATTGATCCATAGACTAGACAGAAGTGTGATCAGGGGTGTCTCACTATTGAGACCTGCACCAATGCAGATAATAGGGGTTCCAAGTCCCAGTTAGATTAAACAGAGCAATCTGTTGCACATGCCCAGCTATACTTTTTCAATAGGGCTGATGGAAATAACCACATAAGCGCTGTCCATCTCCAGCAGCCAAACTGAAGATGAATGGAGACATACCATGCAGCGATTGCTGATCCAACCATTCTGTGGAAGTCAAGCATTAAGATTCCAACAGACCCCCCCCCCTATAAGATAAATAGATCCTGTACTCACCTTCCCGTTCATCGCTTGCATAGCATCCTTTGCATCATCTGGACTTTCAAATGTAACAAAGCCAAATCCTCTTGATCTCCTGGTTTCCCGATCTTTCACCACCACCACTAGAGGCGCACAATGTTATGGGGTTAATCTTCTCATATGATGGAGGTTTAACACAAAACGACAGACATATGTGCCTCTATGGAGGGGGATCACAAGCCCATCTGCTCCATACATAGCAGGCTCTGGCCGCTTCTCACAGCTGCCAACAGTCAGCATGAACACCGATTGTGGCTGTTAACCCTTTAAATGTTGGTTAGGTCTGAAGAGCATTTAGGCCTCCCCAATCACCCCCCCCCCCCCCCCCCCCCCATGATTAAGTCACTAGCGGCAGCTTGGTTGCTGTGGCCTTCTGTGCCCGGCATATTTCTTTTCAGCCGCAGTTCTCCGGCGTGGCGCATTCAGCCAATCAGCTGGCTAGAATCGGCACACGTGACTACACAGCGTGCATGCGGATTGTTTTCAGCAGCCGTGTGCACTACACACTACAGTTAAGCAGCACGGGGTTAGGTTTAGGGTTAACTAAACCTAACCCCAACCCCTATCCCTGTGCTGCTTAAAGGGGTTGTCTCACGGCAGCAAGTGGGGGTATACACTTCTGTATGGCCATATTACTTCTGTGTAGGGCACACTGCTGTGGAAGGCAGTCCACGTGCTCGCTGTGTAGTCACGTGGGGCCGATTCCAGCCAGCTGATTGGCTGAATGCGCCGCGCCGGAGAGGGTAATATGCCCCCCGACTGCCATGGCCGATTGTCTACCAAGTCAATCCTGTAAAGGCAGGGCATCATGTAACACCACCACACTTAATGAAGAAAAAAATATAACCAAAGAAACTCCTTTACAATAAAGCCACAACCCATCCGGCAACACTGGGACCGCAAAGGTGCGAAGTATGAAACTAACGGACTGGAGAGACGGCTTTATTATTCTGTGATCAGCACAACCATCATGGTGGCCGGAGAAACTACAACACTCCTACAGATAACTACATAGATGAAGACCATTCACACACATTATATATATATATATATATATATATACACACACACGGAGCTCCAGCAGGGGACCTTCACAAGGGACACGTCAGGATCCGGCCGTGAGGGGGTTAGGCACTCACCTTCACTGATCTGCCCGTACTTGCAGAACACCTGCTCCAGGCTCTGCTCGTTGGTGTCGAAGCTCAGGCCGCCGATAAACAGTTTTCCTTCATCTGAAGACATGATGACGTTCTGTGGAGAGACGAGAGATCAGCGCGCGGCCACCGAGCCCAAAGATGGCGCCCGACACGTGACGTGGGGGCGGGGCCCGCAGGCTCAGCGGTACCGTTACTCCATCCCCACCCGGACTGCAGCCCGCCATTACCCGCGCGCCCGTCCACCTCAGTCCCCCCTGAAGGACATAAGCCGGTGAGCGCGGCGCCTCACATCCCCGGCCTCCCCGCTAGCCCCTTCCCCCAGCGGCCTTGTATGCTGTAACTAACGGAATATTAACAGAGGCCCCAACACTTCACCCCCGGCAGCAAGAATTACCACAAAGCAGCGAGATGTCCGCCACACGCACTGTAACCATGTATAACCCCCGGCAGCCGCCCCGCACTCACCTGCCTCCTCACACAGCTGTACACCCTCTAGAAGACAAAGACCCGGGAATACCGCAATGCCGCCGCCACGGCCTTATATTGTTTCCATCGCTCCGCCCACCTCATGCATAATTGCCTGCTCGTCAGGACTGAACCATGTCAGCGGAGCACCGAAGAGCCTTATGAATAATAAAAAACACTGAAGCATATGGTAATGCGACGCTTTATAAGGCCTTCCGTAAATATTGTTCTCGAGTTATGTCGCTTTTTCTAGCACGATAGTATAGAAAACCCATATATCGCACAATGGACTCTCCCATATGCCGTCGTCATGGGATGAATATGCATCGCACGTCTTGTCCTACGCGCGCTCTGATTGGTGGGCGCTGTTGCCGGGCGTTGTAGGGGCAGAAAACAAAGAGCGCCTTTTTGCGGAGGCAGGCGCCATTTTGTGGAAAACGTGGTCGATAAACGGGTTTCATAAAATGTGGTTTATAGCTCGAGAGGCGATTGTTTGCCGTGGTGAGGCAGCAGGTGGGGCCGGCTCAGTGTAGCACGGTGCCATAGTGGGTACTCTGTGAGGTAATTAGGGCTGGTCATCCCTCAGCGCGCCTCACAGCCTCACATCTGATAGTCCACACTGAGGGCTGCTAGCCTGCTCCACGCCCGCATGCACTATGAGACTGTCCTCACGCAGCGGTTTACTGCGCACAGAGCTGGGTTTTTACCGTGTATTTCCGTGCACTTACGGCCCTTTTACACGGGGCGACAGTCGGGTATATGACTGCGCGAGCGCTGGGGTCAGCGCTAAGGTCGTCCGCGCATGTGCAGAGCGTTTACACTAAAAGACATCGCGGACTCCTCACTTGCCGCTTTGGGCTGGATTATGGTTTTCTCCAGCAGGCTTCAGGGTATTATGTAGCTTCCTAATTGTGTAGAAGCAGTATGCGCACCCTGACCAGGTCAAACACGAGGGATCAGTCTGAGGGTGCGTTCACACGAACGTATATCGGCTCGGTTTTCACGCCGAGCCGATATACGTTGTCCTCGGGTGCAGGGGGGGGGGGGAGGATGGAAGAGCCAGGAGCAGGAACTGAGCTCCCGCCCCCTCTCTGCCTCCTCTCCGCCCCTCTGCACTATTTGCAATGAGAGGAGGCAGGACGGGGCGGGGCTAAGGTCTGGGAATTAGCCCCGCCCCTGTCCCGCCTCTCCCCAGAGGGGGCGGGAGCTCAGTTCCTGCACTTGGCTCTTCCATCCTCCCCCCTCTGCACACGAGGACAACGTATATCGGCTCGGCGTGAAAACCGAGCCGATATACGTTCGTGTGAACGCACCCTCAGGCTCAAAATGGCTCTTCTGGGAGAAACATCCAGACAGGCCCTTTTATTGAAAAGCATAACACCTGCCCTTTATGGGCGTTTAACAGATTACATCAGTAACATATATATATATTCTTATTCGCTGGGTTATATAGAATTCCCCGCCTCCGCCTCTCCCCACCTCTCTCAAGTAGGAGCCTTTGTCTCAATAACATGTGGCCAAATCTGAAACTGAAAGTAGATATCTCTTTGTTGAAGAAGATTCTGTGTGGGGGATGGGGAGGAAGCGGGCAGAAACACTCAATATTGAATACAGGTATATATATAACACTATGACCTTTAACTCTTAGAGGCTGCTTGTGCCACTTATATATACTCAGCTAACATTACATCACACATCTTTCACCATGCCATTGTCCGGCAAATACCATGATGAGATTGTGTGGCCATCAACCCCCCACAGAGCTAAAAGTCATTACAATAGCATAATACATTTGGTTTATACAAATCAATAGACATTTTATACTAACTAATTATCATGTCTACTACAGCTTCACCTATCTGAGCGGGGAGCGTTTACACGAAACGAGGAACCAGAATTTGTTTTTTTGCTGACTGAACAATTATTACTCGTTTGTTTGAACGACTATTGAACGATAAGCGTTACGTGTAAACGGGCCATTAGAAGGCATGCAAGCTGGTTTTCCCGTCCTGATGGCTTACTAACCTGCATAAAAAGCACATTATTAGCCTAGTTTCACACAGGCGAATGCAGCATCGGGCTGTGAATCACGGGCCAATATCGCACTCGCCAACATGTGATATCATCGTGGTTGCAAGGCGTTTTCATCTGAAAACCACCTCACATCACTTCAGGGAAGATCGCAGAGTTTCTCCCATTGTTCTCAATGGGGAAACATCGCACCGTGTGAACCTATTGTAAACACCGCCGGCCCCACTGAAAACAATGGGCGATGCAAGTGCACACCCAAAGATAGAATGTGCTGTGAATATTTCCCACATTGCGATGCGAGAAAAAAAAATCGCTCATGTATGATCCCATTCAAAAGAATGGGGTTCATATTTGTTAAGGTGACCAGACGTCCCGATTTAGGTTGGACAGTCTTGCTTTGGGACCGTGTCCTGCTTCCCGCCGGGGCCCCAGCGGGACAGCCATTTCTGCCACTTTCGGGATGCTGGTCACCATTAAAGTAATTATTGGCCGGGGTGCCACAGTTCCTGGGCGGTAATCACTCTGCAGCGCTGCGGCCGGACGCACACACTGACGACAATTGCAGTAAAAAATTGTTTCCTGGCTCCAATCTGGCAATCGGAATAATCCCCAAATCACCGACCCTTCTGATGTAATCAGGGATATAACATGTAATATTGTAACACTCAGGCCCACTGTTGTACTCTTTTATCGTATCACCATCACCCAATCCTCAGGAGAGAGTTCCACAGTCTCACTGCTCTTACAGTAAAGAACTCCCTTCTATGTCAGTATAGAAACCTTCTTTTCTCTAGACGCAGTGGGCGCCCCCTTGTTACAGTCCTGGGTATAAATAGATGATGAGAGAGATCTCTGTATGGTCCCCTGATATATTATACATAGTTATTAGAGCGCCCCCTTGTTACAGTCCTGGGTATAATAGATGATGGGAGAGATCTCTGTACTGACCCTAATATATATCTATACATAGTTATTAGAGTGCCCCCTTGTTACAGTCCTGGGTATAATAGATGATGGGAGAGATCTCTGTACTGACCCCTGATATATTATACATAGTTATTAGAGTGCCTTCTTGTTACAGTCCTGGGTATAATAGATGATGGGAGAGATCTCTGTATGGTCCCCTGATATATTATACATAGTTATTAGAGCGCCCCCTTGTTACAGTCCTGGGGATAATAGATGATAGGAGAGATCTCTGTACTGACCCTAATATATATCTATACATAGTTATTAGAGTGCCCCCTTGTTACAGTCCTGGGTATAATAGATGATGGGAGAGATCTCTGTACTGACCCCTGATATATTATACATAGTTATTAGAGTGCCTTCTTGTTACAGTCCTGGGTATAATAGATGATGGGAGAGATCTCTGTATGGTCCCCTGATATATTATATATAGTTATTAGGTCGCCCCTCAGCCATCTTTTTGCTAAACTAAATAATCCCAATTTTGATAGGCTCTCTGGGTATTGTAGTCTGCCCATTCTGATTATTACTTTAGTTGCCCGCTTTGTACCCGCTCAAGCTCTGATATGTCCTTCTTGAGTACCGGTGCCCAAAACTGTCCACAATATTCCATGTGTGGTCTGACCAGTGACTAGAGAGGAAGAACAATGTTCTTATTATGCGCCCCTAGACCTCTTCTGATGCACCGCATGATCCTATTTGCCTTGGCAGCAGCTGCCTGACACTGGTTGCTCCAGCTAAGCTTACAGTAAACTAAAATTATTAAGTCCTTTTCCATGTAGGTGTTCCCCAGTTGTTTCCCATTTAGTGTGTAATGGTGACATGTATTACCTGCTCATGTGTAGAACCTTACATTTATCAGTTTTAAACCTCATTTGCCACTTTTCTGCCCCCAACTTATCCAGATCCATTTAGAACCACATTCTGTCCTTTGAATTCTAAAAGCTGACATCCAAAGTAAACAATTGACAGGTACTGGTGCAATATGTCTCCACCAGCAGAATGGGTGGAGACATGGGTTGGGTGCCTTTACAACCCCACAACTGGTGATTGGCTGGCTGCCTAACACATTGAGGACTGTCTGTAGGCTGGTGCAGCCTTCAATGTGGAGGCCGGTGTACCCTGCTGTGAGGACAGGCTTTTTTGAAGCAGCATGCCACTCGTTGGCCAGCTCCTCCTGCTCTGCCATGGTGACACTGGCATGCATGCTGAAAGTGGCACACAGTAAACCATACAGCTGGAAGCTGCAGCTGTAGCACTCTCACCACAGCTCTCTCCAGCAGAGGCTCCGCCACTGAGCCTGTGGCCGCTGTAGATCCTCAGCTTCCAAATTGTAGCACCGGTTCCGGCAGTGCCGTTGGCAGCACTCTTGCTGCTATTTGCACACCTCCTCCAGGCACGGGAGACCGACACAGGTAGGTAGGAACTATTAGTGGTTGATCCAGGGAACAGTCTGATTGCCATTAGGGAGTCGGGAAGGAATTTTTTCCCCAAAAGGGCTAACTGGCTTCTGGCCTTGGGGTTTTTTTCTGCCTTCCTCTGGATCAACAAAAACACAGGAGGATAACAGGCTGGACTAGATGGACATTGTCTTCATTCAGCCTTACGAACTATGTTACTATGTTACTATGACACCGACCAAGGCACACCGCAGGGAAGCTGACGATGCTCTGTGCCCTCACAGCATCATCTCGTCCACGGGACAGCCGTGGGGTTATATTCGACCCTGATCTCTCCTTTACCCCCCACATTCAATCCCTTGGCCGAACATGTCAGCTGCACCTCAAGAACATCGCAAGAATCCACCCTTTTCCCACAGGGGACGCGTTAAATCGCTCACTGTTGCCCTCATCCGCTCCCGGCTCGATTCTTGCAACTTGCTACTGATCAGCCTCCCCTGCTCCAGACTCTCCCCCCTCCAATCCATCCTGAATGCGGCAGCCAGGCTCATCTTCCTGTCCAGCCGCTACTCGGATGCCTCTGCTCTGTGCCGGTCACTGCATCGGCTGCCTGTCAAATACAGAATCCAATTCAAACTCACTACCTCCATCCACAAAGCCCTCCACAGCGCAGCGCCACCCTACATTGCCTCCCTCATCTCAATCCACCACCCAGCCCGTGCCCTTCACTCCGCCAACTAAAGGCCCATTTACACTGCACGAGTGTTGGGCAAACGATGCCCGATACTCGTCCCTGTGTGTCATCGCTGCAGTCCTCCTGCACGGGAGCTAGCACAGCTGGCTCGTACAAGGAGCGGCCAGCAGGGGGCGGAGCAGTGCAGGAGATTTCTCTCCTTTCGCTCACCCGCCACTCTCCATTGAGATACACAGCGGCCTCAAGCTATTGAATGCCGGCTGTTTAAACTTCACGATTAGCGATGAGCTAATCGCTCTTTTTTAAGTTTAAACAGCTGCCGTTCAATAGCGAACGGCCGCTGTGTATCTCAATGAAGAGGGGCGGGTGAGTGAGAGAAATCTCCTGCACTGCCCCACTCCCTGCTGGCTGCTCTGTGACCCAGCCAGCTGTGCTAGCTTCTGTGCAGGAGCACCGTAGTGTGCAGACACAGGGATGAGTGTTGGGCATCGTTTGCCCGACACTGGTCCAGTGTACATGGGCCTTAAATCAGTTTACTACTACTAATAATCTTTATTTGTTTAGTGACAACTTATTCCGCAGCACTTTCAAGCAGGAAGAACAGAGAAAATACGACAATTACATGTGATATACAATCAGTTAGAAACAAACAGGGTGGGGGTGATACAGGAGGTACAAGGGGGGGGGGGGTTAAGGCATTGGGGAACTCAGGCAGTATGGGAATTACACATGGAAATCAGTTATTCAGGTAAGCAGGGTGGAAGGTGTGGGGAGCCATAGGGAGGGGCAGCGAGACTATCTGGTGATAGTTGTCCCGTGTACATGCAACTGCCAACAGGGCGCTGAGCAAGAAATCCTTTATCTGTTGGAGTTGTTTGGTCTTTAGCATAGCTAAAAACAAAGCGACTGTTAGGCCATGTAACCAGAAGCCACTCAGTGTTTGAGCGACTTCTGTATATTGTGAACGGAGGTGGGTGGACAGGAACAATTGTGGGCCCGCTCCGTCTCCATTCACTTGAAGAGCTATTGCACCTGTGTAAACAAACAAGTGATAGTTGGACATCAGCCCATGGGACGGCTGTTGGGCCCTTATGTGCCCTACGATCCTCCTGTGTAAAGGGACCTTTATCTAAGGTTATTAGAGAGTGTAGCACACAGGTCTATTTTGGGAGACAGAGATGAGGGATATTTGAGAAGATAAAGGATGGTGCAGCACTGAGGAGAGCTTTATGGGTGAGAGTGACAAGTTTAAATTGTATTCTGTATTGCACGGGCAACCAGTGCAGTGACTGGCACAGGGTGGAGGTATCAGTACAGTGACTGGCACAAGGTGGAGGCATTAGTGCAGTGATGGAGGAGTTTAAAATACGCAGCTAATACGCATGTTACTTGTGCATGTAAGGGCTCATGTGCATGGTTATGCTTTGATTGCCTATTACGAATGCAATATACGTCTGCATGAGAAGCAGTAAATGGAGTCATCGAAAGTAAGTGGACTTTTATTGATCCATTCACATTAGCGTGTAAGCACTATGTGTGGATATGTGCAAAAAATAGATTGCGGCATGTTGTATTTTTGGGCGTACCACAAAGCGAGAGTCCTATACTTTTGTATGGGCAGCATATGCAATACTTTATGTATGGGTGGTGATTCATACGCAACCCCACTATGAAACAGAGCACAAAATAATTTTTTTTAAAAGTCACACTACGCATGACTGCGTGTGTGAGATATGTGGACATGCACATTATACTCAGGCAGGGATGGCATCACACAGACTGGTAAAATGCTGCGGGAAACCTGCAGCGTTTTACTCCTATGCCCATAGACAGGAACCCTAACTATGTACTGCGTAATACGCATGTGTAAATTGCACACATAATACGCAGCCCCCATACGTCCATGTGACTGAGCCCTAAGAGCTTTTGATGTGAGGAAATGGCAAACTCTGGAGATATTTTTGAGGTGCAGATGACAGGAGCATGCACTTGATTTAATATATGGAGTCAAGGAAAGATCAGAGTCAAATATGACCCACGAGATAGCGGGCATGCTGCCTAGGAGATATGGTGGTACCACAGACTGAAATAGAAATATCAGGTTTAGATTGGTTAGTAGATGTCGGAAACACCAGAAGTTTGTTTTCTGAAAGATTCAGTTTTAGATAGTAAGTATGGTAAGATAGCGGACAATCACTGGCGTTTGTTAGTAATGGATGTGTGATGTCAAGGGAAGATGTGTATAATTGGTTGTCGCCAGTGAAAAGATGGAACTGAAAGCCAAATCTGCTGATAGCTTGTCTAGTAGGGGCTCTGCAGATGGAAAAGAGGCGAGGACTGAACCCTGAGGAACCCCAACAGCAAGAGGAGATCAAGTAGAGCCAGGAAATTATACACTGAATGAGCTTTTAAAGAGGTAGAAGGAAGACCGGAGAGTGCAGTATCCTTAAGGCCAAGAGAGCGGAGTATAGGGAGGAGGATCTGGTGATCTACAGTGTCGAGCACCACAGAGAGATCCAGAAGAATCAGTAGAGTGTAGTCGCCATCCGATTTAGCCGTCAGGAGATTGAGAATATTGTAAGGATGGTGAATTCTGCTGTAGGTAAGTAGTCCACCCAATCATCCTGGAGGTAGGAAATGAAACAGCGGAGGTATTGCTCAAGAGTCTGGTTGGTCCTTTTGGTCTGGCTGTTGGACTGAGGATGGAAGGCGGAAGAAAGGTTGATAGTAATCCCTAGGGCAGTACAGAAAGCTTTTCCAAAATCTTGTTGTAAATTGAACACCTCCATCAGAAACTACATTATCAGGAATTCCACGCAGCCTAAATACCTCCTTGATCATTAATTTCGCAGTTTATTCAGCAGTAAGAATCTCCTTGGTGGGAATAAAAAGGGTCATTTTTGTGGGTCGGTCGATCACAGCAAGAATGGTAGTCATTTCTTTAGAAGACTCACAATAAAATCCATTGATATTGATCACCAAGGCCTGGATTGGACTGGAAAAGGTTGAAGAAGTTCTAAAAGAGGAGGTTGTTATGTCTTGTTTCGTGCACACATTACACAAGAGGCAATATTTTTTTTCACATCTTTCTTACAATAAGGCCACCAAAATGAACAAAGTAGTCATTTAGGAGTTTTTTGACTCCAAGATGACCTGTAAGTTTAGAATCATGGACCAGCTTAAGGACTTCAAGTCGAACAGGATCAGGAACATATAATCTGTTTTCCTGCATCCAAAACCCTTTCTTTAAAGAGAGATCCACGTCCTTAGAAGGGTGATTGCGAAAGGAGTCATTTTGATGCCCAACCTTAAAACTAGTTAGGAATTCTTTTGAGTCAAGTATTCTAGGAAAATTTCGGGACAAAATTAGACAGTAAGTATTAAGCCCCTCCCCCAGTTCAGTAAGAATCCTGGACAAGGCATCAGTCTTGCCGTTTCTTGAACCAGGCCAATAAAAAATGATAAAATTAAATCTGGAGGAAAACAAGGCCCAATGTGCCCTCTGGTTTGGAAAGATTGTAAATTCGGACAAAAGGAATGGTTGTTCCAGCAAGCAATTCGATTGGACAATCATAAGGCCGATGTGGGGGAAGTTGGTCGGATTTCTTCTTGCTGCAGGCATCACTGAATTGCTGATACTGAGGTGGCAACTTCTCAGAATTCTGCTGACTATCCTCAGAGGTTTGGGTAACTTCGAGGGTGGGTAATGACATCTGGTATTTTTCTTTACGTTACTCAGAGGGAAAGGTAATGGTCCTTTAGTTCCAGTTGATAAAAGGACTGTGGGTAGAAAACCAAGGGATTCCTAAAATACTGGAAACTTGGGAGAAGAAATAAGATAGAAACTAATCGTTTCATGGTGATCAGGTTCAATAACGATTTCAAGTTCGATTGTCTCATGAGCTACAGGCCCTAAAGACAGCGATGATCCATCCATAGTTTCCATATTAATCAGTATGGTTTGCTCCTACTTGAGATATTGTTTTCGAGAGCGTATTTAAAGTCCATGAAGTTCCCTCCAGAACCTAACATAGCAGAGCATTGTAATTTAGAACCTGTATGGGAATGACAAAGTGAAAATATAGGGAATGTATATCATCTTTATCTTGAGTTATCGATGGGATGGCCAGTGACACCGAACCCAGCTGTTCAGAAATGTCAGATTTGCCTATGATCTTAGCACTGGTGAAGGCTATAGTCTTTTGGAACTTGTTGGGGCAGTTTAGAGGTTTGCGGGCTGCATCAATCTGCATTGGTTTAGGTACGGTTTCAGTCTTTTGTTGGGTGTTAAATGCTAGTTGACTGAAACAATAGGCAGGGTGGTTCCCAAAAACCTGCAGCTTCTGATTTTTGCATTCTGTAAGTTTCTGATCATTTTCAACACATAACCAAATAAAATCCTCCAAATTGTCAGGGGTTTCAACTCTGGCAAACTCATCTTTCACTGGCTCAGATAATCCTTGTCAGAATAGACTCTTCCGGGCGATTAGGTTCCATATGGTATCTGTCACCCATCAATGAAATTCTGCCGTATATTCGGCAACAGAGCATCACCCTTATCGTAGGATATGTAACCTGCCCTCTGCTGTGGCACAGCGATTCGGGTCATTAAAGGCTTGATCCATAGTGGTAGTGAAGGCATTGAGATTGTCGAGGAGGTTAGTGTTTGTTTCCACATACAGTGAGACCCATGCAAGCGCCTCATATGTGAAAAGGTTGATGATAAATAATACCTTTTTTCTGTCATTGGTAAACAAAGTAGGTTGCATTTGGAAGTAGATACGGCACTGGTTAAGGAACCCTGGGTACCAGTGACGATACCCACCAAACTTTGCATTTGGACATCAGAACCTGAATTGCGCACTTTCAGAAGTTGTATCTGTAAGCCATCTATCTCTCTTTGTAGGTTAGCAACCTTTCCCTGGTAGGTGGCATAAAGCTCTTGGAGCTCAGAAACCTGTTTCCTCAAGCTGCCCAAATGGACTCCATTTTGAGTGGGATTATTCTGTAACAATCCGGTTCAGGGTTGAAGTCCCTTATTGTAACCAGTGCTGATTGGTAGCGTGGTTAGGGAAAGCCAGAGGTCGGTACACAGGTAGATATCAGTTCACAATACAGAGGAGCAGGCAGGTAGTATTGTCAGGGAAGCCAGAGGTTGGTACACAGGTAGGTCTATCAGGTAGAAGAACGAAGGAGCAGCAGCTGGAATTGCTTGACTACTGACTGGGAGTGCAATAATCTCACAAGGAACTGGAGGATGGGCCACGCTTTTATACCATGTCCAATTAGCAAACAGGGTGGAGCCAAAACAGGAATTGGATCAGGAGCAAGGAACAAAGCTAAGGTTCAGCAGGGGATCTGTCTAGAAGGCTGGATAACTCAGCAGGGAGAGCTGCCACTTGGAGCACAGGCGCTCCTGAGTTTGAGCCCTGACAGGCAATTTCTGTAAAAACTAGAGTACGAAAACAAGACAATAAGATGTCAAGAAGAGACTTATCACAGAGAGCTTAGTAAAACCAGAGTAAGCCAGACTTTCCAGAGATGAAGGGCAGATTAGAGATGGGTCAGTAGTTGGCAGCACAAAAGGAGTCAAGAGATGGTTTATTTAGTAATGGGGATACGACATCATGCTTAAAGGAGGAGGGAAAGATGCCAAATGAAAGAGACAGGTTAAACATTGTAGTAAGGTGACCACCGACAGCGACGGAGAGAGACTGGGAAAGGGAATAGGGTCACTAATGCAGGTAGTAGGATGAAAAGAAGAGAGGAGCCTGGGAGATTTGTATTGTTTAGTGAAATGCAGAGGGGGAACTATAGGAAGTTCGGGAGAAAAGGGGATCAAATCTAAGTGGGAATTTGGAAAGTATTTCCAGCCTGATGTTGTCAATTTTCTTTTTGAAGTAAGCGGCTATGCTTTCAAGACTGAGATCCATCATAGCCAGCCAGACTTTAGGGCTAAGGCGCAAAAGGAAAGTGTCAAAGAGCTGTTTTGGTTTACTGTATTGGATGATGAGTAGATGGGAGTGGTGAAGTTGGCTTGTTTGGCATGGTGAAGGGTAAAGCTTTGAGCATTAATTTATAGAGGAGGAAATCTGCAGACGTTTGGGACTTTTTCCCACAGGCATTCAGCACACCTGGAGCATCACTGAAGGAAACATGCTTGAGGTGTGTGCCAGGGTTACTGTGGTCTGCGTCTGGAGCATTAACGATAAATAGATTTCTATGTGTGCGATAGGTAAAAGTGTTCTAGGGGAGACAAGAATACTGGATAGTAAAGGAGAGTGGGAGAGAGAAGTTTGCCATCTTTGTACGTGGGAGGAGCTGTAAGTTGTGAAGGACCTAGAGAGGTAGTTAGGGATAGAAACTGAGAGTTGAAATTTAACAGGATAAGAAGTGGGGAAGCCATGCAACAAAGGGATCCAGAAACATGCGGAGAGGGGCCGGTAGACGACTGCTACAGTAAGTGTAAGAGCCTAAGACTGTGGAGCTCAAAAGAGGGGAATGTAAGTAAGGGTACTGAAGGGATGACCTAGAAAGTGCATTGTGGAGAGAGAAGAACAACCCACTCCTCTATCACTTCTGTTCTCAGGTCTGGGGGGTATAAAAAAAGTGTAGGCCATCGTAAGATAGAGCAGTTGGAAAGCGGTGTCAGAACGTTGAATCCATGTTTCTGTAAGAGCCAGCAGGTTGAGAAATGTTGTGATGAAGTCATGAATAATGGGGAGTTTATTGCACATTGACTAAGAGTTCCAGAGCGCATACTTAAAGGGGTTGTCCTGCGCCGAAACGGGTTTTTTTTTTTTTTCAATAGCCCCCCGTTCGGCGCGAGACAAACCCGATGCAGGGATAAAAAAAAAAAATGGGTAGTACTTACCCGAATCCCTGCGCTCCGGTGACTTCTTACTTACCTTGTGAAGATGGCCGCCGGGATCTTCACCCTCGGTGGACCGCAGGTCTTCTGTGCGGTCCATTGCCGATTCCAGCCTCCTGATTGGCTGGAATCGGCACACGTGACGGGGCGGAGCTACGAGGAGCCGCTCTCCGGCACGAGCGGCCCCATTCAGAAGGGAGAAGACCGGACTGCGCAAGCGCGTCTAATCGGGCGATTAGACGCTGAAGATTAGACGGCACCATGGAGACGGGGACGCCAGCAACGGAGCAGGTAAGTGAATAACTTCTGTATGGCTCATATTTAGGCCTCCTTCCCACGAGCGTGACGGGCTCCGCCGCGTAATATTACGCAGTGAAGCCCGTCACGGCGCCCCCCAGAGCCCCTATACTTACCTGCGGGAGATAGCGTGAAAACGCTTCCCCGCTCACCGCCGTCGCGTCGTGTGACACGCCCACCGCGTCACGTGACGCGGCCGGCAGTGTCACGTGACGCGCCGGCCGCGTCAAATGACGCTGCGGCGGTAGGTGGAGAAGCGTTTTTTCACGCTATCTCCCGCTGGTTACAGCGGGAGATAGCGTGAACGGACGGCTTCCATTGACTGCAATGGAAGCCGTCAGCGCGTACAGCCCGTTCTCACCCGCAGCAAATAGAGCATGCTGCGGGTGAGGACGGGAGAAATCGCGGTGCGTAATTCCGCGGTGGAATTACGCATCGTGAGCATTGTGCTATTAGGTTCAATAGAACCTAAAAGCAGGGGGCCACGCAGCGGATTTTTGCCGCGAATTTACGCGGCGTAAATCCGTTCGTGGGAAGGAGGCCTTAATGCACGATGTACATTACAAAGTGCATTAATATGGCCATACAGAAGTGTATACCCCAACTTTGTTTCACGGGACAACCTCTTTAAAGGAGACTTGAGAAGGTATACAGCAAGTATTAACCCCTGAGCTGTTTGACTGCTGAAGGGGAGCTACTAGCATCACAAAATTGGATCTTTGTGAAGATTATTACTAATCTGTATCTAGGGAAGATGATGAGTGAAATATGGCCTTCAGCACCAGTGATGCACATTCCAAAATGATGACAAGGTGTTCTATAAACTTATCTATCCCAGTGTCTAAAGGTCTTCTTACACTGGCAGATTTTTTACCAGGAAACATCCCCGATCAATGTTTCTGCAAATCAATCAGCACTTTTTCAGCTCCATTTGCATGGAGAGGTTAGCACCGCTGTATGCGCCTGAGCGATGCTTAGAACAATTGTTTGGGCACATGCAGTTCCAATAGAGATGCCAACACACAGCTGTTTACACAGGACAATATGCTGCTGACAACACATGATTTTTGGTGCCACATAAGAGATGCAGTCGCATGACAAATGAGCATTTACTTATTCTTGACTGATCATTTTAACCTTAAAGCAGCTATCTGAATAATCAACAGCTGACCTTGCCTAAAAATAACAAAAGAAATGATACTCACCTCTCTTCTCCCCTTGGAAAACAGTGCACCAGCTCCCATGGTGGTCCAGGTCTGTGCGGGGTTCAGGTGACCACTACAGCCAATTAGAGGCTGCAGTGTCACCGTTCTAAACTCCTGACATCATGGCACCCAGGATGTGCCTGTGGCCCACTGAAGCTTGGTAATATGCATGGCTGTGGATAGGTTTTCAGAATTGGTTTACTACAGTCCTCTGCAGGGATTACTACCCTTACCAAAACTGGCAAAAAACGTTTTTCAAGAGATCTCTTTCATTTACATCCCTCTTTTCGTCTCAGCTGTTACTGACAGCGGGCCTTCCACTGCAACAATGGGGATAGATAAAAACAGCTATCCCCACTGTTAACCTCCTACATACCACAATCTATGAAGATCACTGTATGCAAAAGGTACACAGAGGGAGTGTGCTTCCTCTGTGAAGTCATCGGGATTACATCGCGGAGGGACCATGGGTTGCCATGTCAACAGGATGCCAGACACTGGTGTCCCGGCTTGCCATTGCCTAGGATCGCTATTGCAAGCAATAAGGTATTGCAGTTCAGAATTCCTGCAATGCATTATCATAGCTGTTATGGTTCAAGTTCTCTACGGGAGCATAAAAAATGTTAAAAATAAATACTAGAAAAAATGTTTAAAAAAAAAACCCTTTGCACACTTTCTGCTATATGTCTAAAAATTTTTTTTTTACAAATCCCACATATTTCGTATCATCGTATCTGTAAAGACTTGTACAACAAATTGGACATGCTATTTATTCAGCACGGCAAAAACTGTAAAAAAAAAACAAAACATTAAAAATGGAGGCAAAATGATTATTTTGTTTGTTTTTCCTCCCAAAAAAACGCAATATCTGATCAAAAAAGCTGTATGTACCTCAAAATGGTACCAAAAAAACTGTGGCTCGTCCATGGGGAAAATAAAAAAGTTATGAGACTTTGAATGCAGCGATGTAGGAATTTTTTTTCCCAAATAAAGGGTTTTTATTGTGCAAAAGTGGATAAACCTAAAATAATTGTAATAATTTTGGTATTGTTGTAATCGTACCGATCTGCAGAAAAAGATGTCGAATTTCATTTATACTGCCTGATTAACGCTGTAAAAAAAGGCAGAATTATTATTTTTTTCTCCCTGATCTAAAAAAATGAATAAAAGTTTCACAATACATTATATGGTACACATAAAAACTACAGTTCACCATGTAAAAAACAAGCCCTCATATGGCCATGTCTCAAATAATGACTGTGTATGTGACTTGGAGTTTATCATGGGCTTTACCATCCGAGGTGCGAGAGTCATGTTACTGACAAGGATAGCCCTTCACTACTGCGATGCAAACCTTTCACTGCGGTAGAGAAATGGATCAGATGAGGAAATTTGGGTTTAACTAGATGGATTACCAGATCGCTGTCTTCAAAGTAGTCACCGACTAATAGGTAGATGCCACATCAATGCAGACAGAAGAGAATAGTCAGAGAGAGTCGTGGTTGGATAACTGGAAGAACAACCAAGAATGACAAATCCGGAGGGTGCAACAGCATCAAGTCTAGGTCAAAGATCAAAACCAGAGATACAACACAGAAGATCACTAATCAAGGGGACGAGACAGGAGATAGAACCCAAGAAGACAATCAGAGTAAAACAAAGCCTGTTTAGGAAATGTAGCAAAATAGATTTGCATCCAGTTGCCATTGCAACAGGACAATGAAGGTAATGCTGTCATTGCAGATGCTGGTTTCCATGGCAATGCAGTATACTCACCAATGGGTGGAGGGGAGCAGTACATAACACTACCCTCCATCTTAAAGGGGTTGTCTCGCGGCAAACCTCAAAATTTTACCTTACCCCATTCCCCCGTCACCCCCCTGGCATAAAATAGCAAATTAAAGCGGTTTTTAAACCGCTTGCTACTCACCGATCCGAGGAAATAAGGACTTTAAAAAATCTTCTCCCAAAGATGGCCACCGGTCCTTTCCCAGGGATGCACTGCGGTTTTCTCCCATGGTGCACCACGGGTCTTCTCCCATGGTGCACCATGGGCTCTGTGCGTTCCATTGCCGATTCCAGCCTCCTGATTGGCTGGAATCGGCACACATGACGGGGCGGAGCTACGATGACGACGCGGTGACCAGCTCTCCGGCACGAGCGGCCCCATTCACCAGGCAGAAGACCGCACAGCGCAAGCGCGTCTAAAAAAGCAAGAAGACATCAGAATTAGACGGATCCATGGCGACGGGGACGCTAGCAACGGAGCAGGTAAGTGAATAACTTCTGTATGGCTCATATTTAATGCACGATGTACATTACAAAGTGCATTAATATGGCCATACAGAAGTGTATAGACCCACTTGCTGCCGCGAGACAACCCCTGTAAGGACCCTTTATGTGGAGAATCGGGATGTTTCTTGATGTAGTTCCTAATGAGAAGAGGAGCATAGACAACTCGTTCAAGTACCCATCTTTCTCTGGAACTGTAACCATTCCAATCTAGATCAATGGAGTCAAGGATGTGATTAACCTCCAAGTTGGAAAGGAAGATCAAGTGTGGAGGTCTCATAAAAATTTGGAAACCCTGTTCAAGATCGCAGCAGGAAAATAGGGTTGTTCAGACTGGAAGGTTGAAAGGTTGGAAGTAGGGCTGGGCGATTAATCGGATTAGTCTATTTTTACATAGAATCACAAAATAAGATTTTCACATGGAAGATATAGCGCGGTGAAGCACGTGCTATGCCAAAAAAGTAACAGTGTCTAAGTGGTTGGCTGTGCCCCAGCAGTGTTAACACGCTGCCTCCGTAACTCATGGTCAGTGCTGCTGAGCAGGCCGGGCGCTGCAGTGAAGGTGGTTTAACTTCTTGCCCATCCCTGTGAGCAGACAAAGCAGGAGGTCTCTATTCTCCACCACCACGGCTCTCCTGATAAATGCCACCACCCAAGAAGCCTAAAGTTTCAGGGATGTGGAGGTGCGAACTTTGGCACATTGCAGAGACAGGGGTGTGGAGGAGAGACTCAGCAGCGGCATGGTACAGCGGATACTGCAGCCACCCGGTCCGCACACTCAATCGGTGTCCCTGTTGGCCAGGCAGAGTTTTAACACATTAGGGATGGATAAATATGCGGACTGCGACATTAATTCACTTCTTACACCTCTGAGCACTTCTGTCACTGTAAGAAATGAACTGATGCCATATTCTGCACATTTACCCAGCCCTAACCCAGATGAACCATGTTGTGTGATGGAGATAGCGGGTAAACCTTGATGCAGAACTAATCAAAGCCATCGCTTCCTGGAGGTGGGATTTATAAATCCACCTACCAGAAAGTGATCTTCTGTGGGCAAACAAGGACTGCAGGACGCGTGGCAGAGCTACAGAGAGCAGCAGGAGGATCCGGCCTGAGCCTTTTAGGAAAGTATTCCTTTATTTTTTGGGATTGCAGCTAGCAATCATTTTCAGGGTAGGGCTTAACTTTCTCTCAGCAGCGATGCCCAATTTTTCACAAGAAAACACATTGCTGACGATACAAAATTGCGGAGATAACGCAGCGATATCGCTTTCACCCATGTGAAAGGGGCCTGAAAGAAGACAACAGCTGACGGCCCATTTCCTTATTACTGTTATATTAGAGCTCTGGCCCAACCAACAGTGACTGTGATGAAGTGTGGGGTCAGGTGGTTGCTGTATGAGCCGATATCTTATAGTATTCTGCTGGCCTGGTGTCCACAGTCACATCTTCAAGTCACCTTGAGGAACAAAAAAAGTGTTAGCCCTCTCTGACACAGGCGTTTCCTACTGCGTGTCACAATGCATTACGTATTGCTGTGTGAGGACAAACCCTTATACGCTTTTTTGGCGTGCATGTCGCATTCTTATTTGCATGCGCATTTCGCACACTGAGTAAGACGCACTGCTGAAAGTAATGTAAAATTAGTTACCGCGAATTACGCACGCAAAAATTCACACGTGTAACGTGGTAAAAAACACGCCATTAGGCCAGTCTTACACACACCATTAGTTAAAATAGTATGTTTTAAAGGTGGCCATTGTGCGCATTTTCAAAAAGCGTTTTGTAACATGTTCGACAATGTTTTTTAACACACTCCATCATTACAATGGATGATGAGGTGCATTAGAAAGTGCTGAAATGCATAAAAATAGCGCAGACAGCGGTCAAAAATCACAACGTTACAAACGCTTGGTTTGAAACCTCATCTGAGAAGCCCCATTGAAATCAATAGAGACGTTTTACAGTTTTCAGCGCCGCCTTTCAAATGCTGTAAAAAACGGTGGTGTGTGAGATTAGCCTTAAAGGTAAATAAGTTAAGTAAAGTTTAATAAAATAGTAAAGTATGGAAAAAAATAAAATAAACATTAGTTATCATCACATTCCTAAAAATCAGCACAATAAAGATGTTGTTTTTCCTGTAGTGGTCCAGAGTTAACGGGGCCCCTTCATATGTATGAATGTATTTGTCTTGTGCCTATGTGTTGTCAGTGTCTTCTATGTTACATGAATTTGATGTGTATTGCACCTCTGCAGCACTGAATGGGTTAATGTCTGGGTTATGTCTGGAAAATGTATCTTGTTGAGTGTCACGTAATCATGCAAGATATATGTGTTTTTGCAATGATGCTGTGCAAGGCAGTCTATGCAAGTCTGCAAGTTAGTTGGTGTGCAGTCTAAGGCCTCCTTCCCACGAACGGATTTCCGCCGCGTAATTCGCGGCGAAAATCCGCTGCGTTGCCCGCAGCTATTAGGTTCTATTGAACCTAATAGCACAATGCTCACGATGCGTAACTCCAGCGCGGAATTACGCACCGCGATTTCTCCCGTCCTCACCCGCAGCATGCTCTATTTTCTGCGGGTGAGGACAGGCTGTACGCACTGACGGCTTCCATTGCAGTCAATGGAAGCCGTCCATTCACGCTATCTCCCGCTGTAACCAGCGGGAGATAGCGTGAAAAAACGCTTTCCCGCCCACCGCCGAGCGTCATATGACGCCAAATGACGCGGTCCGGCCGCGTCACGTGACACGGCCGGCCGTGCACGTGACACGGCTGGTGACGCGAGGGCGGTGGGCGGTGACGGGCGGTGACGCGCGGCGGTGGGCGGGGAAGCGATTTCACGCTATCTCCCGCAGGTAAGTATAGGGGCTCTGGGGGGCGCCGTGACGGGCTTCACAGCGGAATATTACGCTGCGGAGCCCGTCACGCTCGTGGGAAGGAGGCCTAAGCCTGAGTCTAGCAAGAGTCTGGAGAAGTGAGTAGGAGAAACTGTGCCTCATTCTACGAGGATCCCCCAGGATGGAGAAGGGCGAGCGATGGCCTGATGTGTGCCCTGGGTCCTATTCACCCAGGCCTCCCTGCTGTTAATACGGAAGACTGAGAGAGAGTGAGAGGAACTGGCATGCAGCACCGAGTACCTTTTCCAAATGTGAGTGTTGACCAGTAGAGAGTTGGAGAGAGAAAGAGAGTGGCCGTGAGCAGAATCCCACAGATAACTGAGACTGTGGACTCGTCTGTCATCCTGTGAATCCTCCCTGTCACACCACTATTGTGTCTGCACCAGTGTCCTGCTGGCTTGTGTAAAGTTTTGGACTGTAACCTTTATTTGGAGTAAACAAGCTCAACTGACCATTCCCGGTTTTGCTCAGAAAAGTATCCCTGTGTGTCATGGAATATAAAGTGTTAAGTTTCAGAATGCAATAAGTGTATGTTTCTTACCTTGTATTGGACTATTGACCCTTAAATGGAAGACTAAAACCTATGCTTTGTAGTGCTGGTATCTAGGATTTTAGGATAAGAAGTCAACAGACAAATTAAATAAGGCTAAGCTATGTTAACAGAGAAGACACACAACTATTGCATAACTCTTGTCTAATGCAACAGCAATATCCTGACTTAAGTAATTTCTATGTCTGAGATGGGCCTTAAGAGCTTTGAGACTATTTGGTAGATGTCAATAAGCCTTATGATCAATCAGCTTTGTCACCTATGTAACACTAATCTTTGTACCAAGTAACTCTTGAATCCACCTTCTTCTTTCTGTATAAGAGTTGGTAATGTTGATAATAAAGGAGAATTCATTGAGTTCTCATGGAGAAGTGTCCTGACATAACATGGAGTGATTTCATGCTATTGATAGATAATTGCTAGCAAATCTTCTCATCACGGGCTTCCTTATCTACTAATTTGGCACCTGGCAACGAGGTCATGAGATCAGTACCGGTGTGGTCCGATAACAGCTGGCGCCCGAACAGGGACCGAGTGACCAGAACCTCTGACCCGACTTACTCTCGAACGGACAGAATGCACAGACTCATAATCAGGACAAAGCCGGCTGGTAAGAAACTGTTATTCTTATCCCTCATTGTCTCTCTGTGATTCTGTCTGGTCAAAGTTGGGTAAGTTTGTTCATTTATATTGAGTGGTTCATTTAAGGTCTAAACTCTATTTTATGACAAAGAACCCTGTCAAATAAGCTGTCTCGTTGTCTAGGTTGGAATGAATGTGTAACTCAGTGTGTTTAAAGGCCATAATAATATCAATAGGTTGGATAATTGTCCTAGTGTGGCTATTCTATGATCTAAGTTCCCTAATCTACTGGTAACGTGTTCTGGATCCCTGACGAAGGACCGATGATTTAGGTGGGTCCTGCACTGAGTTTTTAGGGTCACACAGCGGGAACACCTGCGTATATGGTTTAAGTGGGTCCTGCACTGTGAAGTCTGAGTTTTTAGAGTCACGCAGTGGGAACACTTGTACTGTATGTTGTCTGTAGGAAAAGTGTCTGATTTGTGACAAGAATCTCTTGCCATAGTCGACATGATATCCTCAGACGGGGTTACCCTCTCCTCAGATAAGGAGGAAAAAGGTTATTAAAAACCCATATAGATTACCAGTGAAACATGGGTAATGGGTGGTCTAAGAAAGCCACCTTGGATGAGTCAGAATGGACAATGGCCAAAAATATAGTAAGGAATATGGAAGGTAAAGAGATAGCTGAAGAATGTAAGGCTTTGATGTCTATCATGAAACAAGACACCAGACATGAGACCCTTAGTCCCTGTCTGTGGTCAAATGCAATAATAGAATATAAAGGCAGTTTTAAAGATGCTAAACTCCTGGAGGCAGCTGAAGGTTGGGACAGATATGCCCGCCTGGTTGCTAACGGGTAGATAGGAGAAAGAATTGAAAATGATGGTGTCAGTAAGTACAGAATGAGGAAGATAATATTACTAACAATGCCAGATCCTGAGAAACAACCCATGGGGTTCTATAGAGCTTGTCTACAGTTAGCAGGAGTTTATGACTGCTGTTATAAAGACCTAGAAGAAGTGGCCAGACATAAGGCTGATTGCTTCTTCTTCCCCTTGATGATGGAGGAATTTAATCCACCACCTGACCCTAAGGCCTCCTTCCCACGAGCGTGACGGGGTCCGCCGCGTAATATTACGCAGTGAAGCCCGTCACGGCGCCCCCCAGAGCCCCTATACTTACCTGCGGGAGATAGCGTGAAATCGCTTCCCCGCCCACCACCGCCGCGTCACCGCCCGTCACCGCCCACCACCGCCGCGTCACCGGCCGTGTCACGTGACGCGGCCGGCCGCGTCATTTGGCGTCATATGACGCGCGGCGGTGGGCGGGAAAGCGTTTTTTCACGCTATCTCCCGCTGGTTACAGCGGGAGATAGCGTGAACGGACGGCTTCCATTGACTGCAATGGAAGCCGTCAGTGCGTACAGCCCGTCCTCACCCGCAGAAAATAGAGCATGCTGCGGGTGAGGACGGGAGAAATCGCGGTGCGTAATTCCGCGCTGGAATTACGCATCGTGAGCATTGTGCTATTAGGTTCAATAGAACCTAATAGCTGCGGGCAACGCAGCGGATTTTCGCCGCGAATTACGCGGCGGAAATCCGTTCGTGGGAAGGAGGCCTAAGGTGTCAGGTTCTGGGGCTACTTTCCTACATCATCTGAAAGACTGGGCTTCAAAGCGTATGACAGAGTTAGGAATTACCTTGCATGATGTTAGGCAGGAGAAGACAGAATCGGCAGAAAAATGTTTGTCTAGGATTCTGGTAGCGTGGAGGGACTTGAGATACAGTCCTAATGTCCCTGCACATGCCCAACTTCTTACGCAAGCCTTTGTGGGAGGTCTCATAAAGACCCTGAAGGACAAATTAGAAGCCACCCGTCCTGAATGGCGTACTCTAGAGGCTCAGGCTCTTCTTTAAGTTGTCAGCAGTTTGGAGCTAGGCTTCTGTACTACGGTACTTGTAAACCTATCACTTGCTACAACTGTGGCAAACAGGGCCACATGCGTATACAATGTAGGGCACCTCCTAAGGCTCAGAATGGACAGTCCAAATCCAGACCATCCTCCCCTGACCATTAGGAAACAGGTAATCCAGTGTCTGTACTCATTGATGACGTCTGCCCTTTACAAGTTAGTAAATCCAGAAAGGGCCCAGTACCTATTGTCTCTGACTGTAGGTTTAGAAGGTCCTCTCCCCTTTCTGGTAGACACTGGAGCAGCCACTAGTGTAATACACAGCAGACATGTCAAAGAGAGTGGCGTAAGTAAACACAGTCTTTTATGTGTAGGAGTAGATGGAACACCAAAAGATACTCCTTTGTCTAAGCCAATGGAAGTGAAGTTCACAACCAATTATTCTCTGACTACTCGATTGTTGGTTAGTGGAACCCCTCCTCTCAACCTATTAGGAGCGGATTTGCTGCAGAAAATCCACACCTCTTAGAGTTCAGGGAGGATGGGTCGGTTAAAATCACAGGTCAGTTACCAGAGAAAGAAATCTGTATACTAGCTGCATGTTGTCAGTCTTCAGAAACCCCTATAGCCGTATGCGCACCTTTGTTGTCAGAGGAGGAGCTGGAACAATGCTTACAACAAGTCTCCAGCCCGCCTTTGGAGTGAGGGGACAGTGGATATAGGCAAACTAGCAGTACCACCAGTTCAGGGTAGGTTGAAACCAGGAGTCCCATTGCCATGTATTTCTCTATCCCTCTGTATAAAAGACGGTAGGTATTTGTTTGCTGTCACACACATAGGCAAACAATATACCTGTGTTGTGACGCTGCAGGGAGCTCAGATATCACCCTCCCTGTTCTCACAGCTCACGGGTCAAGTGTTGGAAGGCTGGCAACCTGAATCACAGGCTGTTGTATTGTTACAATACGTTGTTGATCTTTTGCTCTGTGCTCCAGACAAAGTTACATACGTAGAAGCTTCAATCTCTCTTCAATTCCTTATAAAGAACGGATGTAAGGCGTCAAAGAAGAAGCTCCAGTTTTGTTGTTCATCTGTGACTTTTCTTGGACATTGTCTCACGTCAGGAGCTCGTCATCTCACCCAGCATCGTAAATCTGCCGTAATGGACATTAAGGTACCCGCTTCTGTCTCTAAACTACTTGTTTCTTATTGTAGACCATGGACTGTGAATGCTTCTCAGCTGATGTAGCCGCTGTATGACTGTCTCAAAAAAGAACCCTTCCAACTTACAGAAGTAGCCATCTTGGTAGCCCCAGCCCTGGGCCTGCCCAACTACGACAAACCCTTCAGGCTCTACTGCAATGAGAACAATGGACACGCAGCAGCACGGAGGGCACCAACGACCCGTAGCCTACTACTCCAGCAGGTTAGACCCCGTCGCCAGACGATCACCTTCCTGTCTAAGAGCAGTAGCGGCAGTCTCCAGGATGTTGGACAAGTCAGCAGACCTAGTTCTGGATCATGAGGTACAACTGTTAGCGCTGCATGATATCTCTGCCATTCTAACACAGGTCCAGCTCAAGTAGTTGTCTGCAGCCCAATGCCTGAGACTCCAATGTGCCCTCCTGATGCCTGCCAATGTTACCATCACCCGCTGTCAGACTTTGAATCCTGCTACTCTTTTACCGGAACAGGATGACACTGAGCAAGTGACTCAAGAAGAACCTCACAACTGCGCCCAGCTCATGCAGATGGAAACTTGTGGGTTTGATTCCGTCAAGGACACTCCACTACTTAGTCCCGATTTAACCTTGTTCGTTGATGGCTCCAGGTATACCGTAGATGGACAATTTCACACTGGATATGCGGTCACCACACAGACACCTGTCCTTCATCAACAGTCATTACTTGCACACGTTTCAGCCCAACAAGCTGAACTGCAGGCCCTTACACACCCCTGTATGCTGGCACAAGACAGCTAACATTTATACGGACTCTAGATATGCCTTGGCAGACCAAGCAACCAAAGAAGCAGCCCTGCTGCCCCTCACACCGGCAGTTCTGTCCACCTGCCAAGAAGAAGACAACATGTCACCGTCGCTAAATGTCTTACAACATTTTCTTTTGTCTTTTCAGAAACAAGCATCTTCCCATGAAGTGTCGGGTTGGTAAGCAAAAGGAGCCACTTCAGATTCCAGTGGCATGTGGACACTTCACGGGAAGCCTTGTCTTCCAAGAGCCTTGTTTCCAGTGCTAGCCTCCATAACACATGACCTCACGCATGCCTCTAAAACTGCAATGTGTGATCTTGTTTCCAGGTATTGGTATGCGCACGGTTTTTTGTTGGTTGCTGTCTTTTATACTCAGGGATGTATGACTTATGTACTGTCCAACCCAGGTAGGACTGTGAAAACCCCTTCTAAACACACTTTTAGGCTCTTGTACCCCTTCCAGAGGTTGCAGATCGACTACATACAACTTCCTCAAATCTGGACCATTTCAATACGTCCTTGTATGTATTGCTCTCTTCTCTGGCTGGAGACTTACCCCGTTTCTGCGGCTAATGCCAAAAATACAGCCAAAAAGCTTCTTTCTGAAGTGGTCTGTAGGTTTGGTGTCCCAGAAACCATTGAGAGTGACCGTGGTACTCACTTTTTGCTGAGATGGAAGGGATCTTAGGCATAGAACTGTCATTCCACACACCCTACCATCCTCAAAGCAGTGGGGGAGTAGAGAGGCTAAATGGGACTATAAAAAACATTGTGAAAGCAATGACCGAATTGAATAGACCTCGGCCTGAGTGTCTTTTCTTGTCTCTCTTGTCAATAAGACACATGCCAACCAAACAGACAGGTCTCAGTCCTTATGAGATTCTGATTGGTTCGGCTCCTCGTCTAGGCCTATACTTTCCTCAGCAATTACAGGTTCAATCTGAACATATGTTACCTCCATTGCAGGATGTCTGGTGGATTTGTGGTGATGGTAGGATGCGTGCAACCCTGCCCAGATTGTGGAAAGGTAAGTGCGCACCTACAAAGGTACTCCTCCCCTTTCAGCTGTTCGCAGCTGGGTGGACAGGACACACAATCACCCCCCCACCAGGACATAAACAATCTCTGTGTAGACTGCAATGTAATCTACCAGGTGGATCTTGTGATGCAGGTATTTATATTGATGAAATAGGGCTACCCCGGGGAGCGCAAAATGAGTTTAAAGTCAGAAACCAGATTACAGGACGAATCAAATCATTCTTTTGTCCTTGGTGCACAATTAATAAAAATATTGATTTGATTAATTATATATATTATAATCAACAGAGATTTGTTAACGACCCCAGAGATGCCATACAAGGACTAGAGGAACAACTAGGACCAACATCCTCTATAGCCTTCCTGAACCGTCTTGCTTTGGACATGTTCCTAGCAGAGAAAGGAGGAGTCTGCAAGATGATTGGGGATTCATGCTGCACCTACAACACGGCTCCGGACGGATCAGTGACTAAAGCTTTTCACGGACTAAAAAGTTTATCTATTGAACTTGCAGAAACTTCTGGTGTTTCTGATCCATTTACATCATGGTTGGAGGACATTTTTGGACAATGGAGTGCTTGGTTCACGTCTCTTCTTACCGCTTTGACTATTATAGTAATTGGTTTTGTAGTAGTAGGCTGTTGTGTAGTATCTTGTATACGCTGCATATTGGCAAAATTTGCTGAAAAAGTAATACCCACTGTGATGGCACAGAAAGGTATGTATGCCCAGCTTTTATGATCACCCGGCTAGGATCATTCTTGTATTGGTCAGAACAATAGTGAAATGTAATATAAAGGCTGGCAGACATCACTAGGATGGACTGAAGTACTTCAAATGTTTACTGTTGTTCTGGGACAAGATAATGATAATAATAATATAATAATCTTTATTTGTATAGCGCCAACTTATTCCGCAGCGATTTAGATAAGAAACAAAAGGGGGAAATGTCATGGAATATAAAGTGTTAAGTTTCAGAATGCAATAAGTGTATGTTTCTTACCTTGTATTGGACTATTGGCCCTTAAATGGAAGACTAAAACCTATGCTTTGTAGTGCCGGTAACTGGGATTTTAGGATAAGAAGTCAACAGACAAATTAAATAAGGCTGAGCTATGTTAACAGAGAAGACACACAACTATTGCATAACTCTTGTCTAATGCAACAGCAATATCCTGACTTAAGTAATTTCTATGTCTGAGACGGGCCTTAAGAGCTTTGAGACTGTTTGGTAGATGTCAATAAGCCTTATGATCAATCAGCTTTGTCACTCACCTATGTAACACTAATCTTTGTACCAAGTAACTCTTGAATCCACCTTCTTCTTTCTGTATAAGAGTTGGCAATGTTGATAATAAAGGAGAATTCATTGAGTTCTCATGGAGAAGTGTCTTGACATAACATGGAGTGATTTCATGCTATTGATAGATAATTGCTAGCAAATCTTCTCATCACGGGCTTCCATATCTACTAATTTGGTACCTGGCAACGAGGTCATCAGATCGGTACCGGTGTGGTCTGTTAACACTGTGTATGGACTGTTTATTTGCCAACTTCTGGATTCACCGCAGAGGAAAGAACAGTGGTGTCACGAGTGACAAAGCACCTAAGGTAAACCGCGTACTGGGTTTTCCTGTGAAACTCCCCCAGCAGTAACTTGGTCAGGTCTCGTGCTACCCCCAGGGGAGGAGAAGGAAAAGCCTCATGACAAGGCCTCAATCAGCCCCAATAGCTCCTCAGCTGTAGGCCCGCTCCTCAGATGCTGCAGTCCCATATGGTGAATGACAAAAAAGTGTTAAAAATGCCAGATTTACAGATTTTTATTCACCCACTTCCTAAAAGTGTAAAAAAAAAGATCAAAAAGTTTAAATGTACCCCAGAATGGTATCACTGGAAACGGCAACTTATCGCACAAAACAAACAAGACCTCACACAACTCCATTGGCAAAAACGAAAAAATCTTAAGCGTCTTGGAATACAAAGATGTAAATAAACAGCGTTTCCCAACTCCAGTCCTCGGGGACCCCCAACAGGTCATGTCTTCAGGATTTCCTCAGTATTGCACAGGTGATGTACAGTAATTAATTTCAATGCCTCAGACTTCATTTTTGGCAAAATCGTTGGGAGTCGGAGATGTATCTGGAGACACAAAAATAATCAGTAAAATGAGATGCCAACTTGAAGGAGGGTTGACCCGATATTCATGATTGTAAAAGGGAACCTACCCTGTACTTTATGCTGTCCTCCCTCTGCCACTGTGCTATGGTCAGCACATCTGCTTCCTGCTCTGACTGCAGTGATAGCGGCCCTGAGAATCAGCTCATCGGCAGGGATCCGAGAGGTGGTTCTCCACCGATCATCTATCGATGGCCTGTTGGTCTTCATTAGAAAAAGTCCACTCAGTCCTGGAATACCTCTACATTTGGTAATTAATTCGTTTCACTTCCCAGGGGTGTTTTCAGGATCCATTGGTGGATATTAGAGATGAGCGAACCTACTCGGCCACGCCCCTTTTTCGCCCAAGCGCCGCGATTTTCGAGTACTTCCGTACTCGGGCGAAAAGATACGGAGGGCGCCGTGGGTGAGTGGGGGGTTGCAGCGGGGAGTGGGGGGGGGGGGGGAGAGGGCTCCCCCCTGTTCCCTGCTGCTACCCCCGCTCCGCCACGCCTCCCCCCGCATCTTTTCACCCGAGTACGGAAGTACTTGAAAATCGCGGCGCTCGATCAAGTAATTACTCGAAACGCGTATATTCGCTCATCTCTAGTGGATATCTTGACTTGCATATGTTTGATATTGTTATGGGACCCCCTAAGTAACAAGCGTCTTGGCGGCATGCTGTGTACTTTATGCATATTCTTTAGATGTACTACGCAATATACTGCTGAGACCTGTTGTACACTTTGATTTTACACCCATTGGATCTGCGATTTTTTAAATTGTTGTCTCTTGTTTATTATTGTTCCGCGTTTTATTTATGCTTTCAGTAATGTATTTGGAGTTTTATGGCGCTTTACTCTTTATGTCCTTGTGTTTTTCTTACCCATAGCAATCAATCATTTTGAAGAGCAAAATACAAAATGAAAGCTGCGTTGTGATTGGCTGCTGTGGGCAAGAAAGACAGATTTTCTTTATTAAAGCTGACCCATTAACGGCAGGACACAACATGGTCACGTTACCTGGAGACCAGAAGAAAAGTGCCAAGTACACAGCGGGTACAGAACTAGGCTCTTCGCTGCAGAGCTCGATGAAACTGTGATGGAGTTCTGCTTTAATAATTTTTTATTGTTGTGTATTGCGCCAAACATCAGGCTGCTCGCAGCTCGCCATTCTGGCACCGTTCTTCTGTGTATCAGTGGAGGTTGCGCCAAGCCACCGGTTCTTGCTCCCATGCTGCCGTGGTCTTAGCCATAACATCTTGTGATAATGCAATAATTAATTCTGCCTCGTCTTCAAACTATTTTGCCAGAGTGGTTCCTAAATGGCCCATGATTATACTCTACTTCATTCATACCCAAGTATCCATGCCGTTTGCTCATATGCACTGACAAACAGATCAACCTTGTGCTAGCCAGCCTTGTTAAGCCATGTCTATTTGGCTCTGCTACACAATCACCAACCAAGGGTCACTGCACAGGCCACTCCACAGTCTTGGAATATCCCAGATCTCATTGATGTAGTTTTCCAATGTCGGAGAACTTCTCCAGTCCCTACAGGAAGCTTTTTCTAGAATTGACATACTTCAGAATGCACATGTTCTCTACTTCTGATTGTGGATTCAAGCGGTCCCTTCCTCCCTCTCAGGGATATGATGGTAAAGGCCCATTTACACCAGCTGACGATCGCTAAAAAGAAAATCGCTAATTGGCGATTGTTTGAGCGACAATAGTTGCATCTAAATGTGCGCCCATCGTGCACTTTTCAGGCACTGCTAGCTGATCGTTAAATTCACTCCAACCTAAAAATCGTAGTTCAGCCTTATTAGCAGTTCTCCAGAGGGAGTGCTGATAGCATTGTTTCCAGCTGGAGAACAAAGGATCTGAATGCAGATAAGAGCCCTCGGGCTATTAACTGCTTTCAGCTAAGGCTTTATTTACACACTTAATTGCTCTTAAGTAGTTAATGGTTTATGCAAAATGATCGCTTAAAGCCGTCACTCAGACTGTCGTTTGAGCGATCATCGGCCCGTGTAAACCAGCCTTTACTCTAAGACCTGTCGAAGACTTCTAAATCGGTGCGATATTCAGTTTGAACTCTGTGCTCCTCTGCCCATGTGATTAATCATGGACTGTGGTCGTGATGTGCCAAGTCATACCCATCTCTACTGCGCCCGAGACAGGGGGTCCTCACAGTCGGATAATATACTATCAGGTTCTGTGCATTAGCATCAAATCTATCATGGAACAATAAAGCCTTTATGGCTGTTTTGTCAGGTCTGGCTTTCCATAAAGATTAACCCCTTAAGGACATGGTCTATTTTGGCTTAAGGATGCAACGATTTTTGGGGGATTTTCATCTCCACTTTTCAAAAGCCATAACCTTTTATTTTTCCGTCCATGCAGACGTATAAGGGCTTGTTTTTTGCATGGTGAATTGTAGTTTTTATTTGTCTCATTTTTGGGTACATTGACTATATTAGAAAACTTTAATTTTTTTATGATAGCAGGGAGAGAAAATGCATCAATTTTGACTTTTTTTTTAGGGTTTTTTTTTTTTACAGTGTTAATCATGCAGCACAAATGGCACAATAAAGTTTTTCTGCGGGTCGGTACGATTACAATAATATAAACTTTTTTTTAGGTATTACCCCTTTTCCGCAATAAAACCCCCTTTTTTTAGGAAACTATATTTTTTTCTAAATCACTGCATTCAAAATCCTGTAACTTTATTTTTCCATGGACGGAGCTCTGTGAGGTCTTTTTTTGTGTGTGACGATCTGTACTTTTTATGTCTACCATTTTGATCACTTTTATTGCGTTTTCTTGGGAGGCAAAAGGAAAAAAAAAAAGTTTTTTGTTTTACGCTTTTCGCCGTGCAGGATAAAAAGTGTGTTCAATTGGTTGTCCGATATAACGATACCAAATATATGGGATTTAAACATTTTTTTTATGCTAATCAAAAAAAAAAACTTTTTGTGCTTTTTCCCCTAACATTTATTTTTTTACACTTTCTATGTCCCTGTAGGGAACTTGTACCATAACACCTATGACTGCTATGATAAAGCATTGCAATGCCTTATCGCTAGTAATAGCGATCACAGGCAATCACAAAGCAGGACGCCTGTAGCTGGCATCCTGTTGCCATGGCAACCCATTGGCCCTCAGAGATTACATCACGGGGGGGGGGGGGGTTGATGACGTCACAGAGGGAGCGTCCTCCCTTTGTGAACCCTTTACATGCCGCAATCTACATAGATCACAGCGTGTAAGGAGTTAACAGTGTGTGTGTGTATGTGTGTGTGTGTGTGTGTGTGTGTGGGGGGGGGGGGGGCGCTGTCCTGTTGCAGCGGGAGGCCGGCTATCATTGACGGACAGCTCCTGCGAGATTTCTTCTGATCTCGGGCTATCCACAGGGCGCAAGTGTACGTTCTGTTGCATCCTTACGCAACTTATGCCCTGTGCCATTAAGGGGTTAACTAGCTGATCAAGATATTCCCATTTCTCTGGATGACTGAATTTCCTTTGCTTCCAACAATCACAGAAAACGGACATATACTTACTGACTAAGGAGTGCATATAGCTGCATCCCCTCAGCATGCAAGTAGCTGTCTACCAAATGAGGGAGCTAATTGCACCTGTGAGGGACACCGATGAGACAGCCACTCACACTGCCTCTTAATATAGAGGGGGGTAGCTAGCTGCTTGGTGTATAATCCCACACAGAGTGGATACAAAGTGGCACACCTTCTGATACATGTAGTGCACTCCCCTCTATATTAAGAGGATATGTGAGTGGCTGTCTCATTGGTGTCCCTCACAGGTGCAATTAGCTCCCTCATTTGGTAGTCTGCTACCTGCATAGTGAGAGGATGCAGTTATATGCACTCTATAGGGCGGCTTCAGACGACCGTATATCGGCTGGCTTTTCACGCTAGTGTCCCTCTGTGCAGGGGGAGGAGGCTGGAAGAGCCTGGAACAGTGCACTGAGCTCCCGACCCCTGCCACTATTTGCAATGGGAGGGGCGGGACAGGGCGGAGCTAAGTCCTGAAACTTAGCTCCATCCCGCTCTGCCCCCTCTCATTGCAAATAGTGCTGAGGGGTGGAGAGGGGGCGGGAGCTCAGTGAACTGCTCTTGGCTCTTACCTCCCTCCCCTGCACAGAGGGACACCATATATCAGTTGGGCATGAAAACCCAGCCAATATACGGTTGTATGAATAAGCCCTTAGTCAGTAAGTATATGGCCGATTTCTGTGATTGTTTTTATGTTTTTTTATATTTTCCCTTCTGTGATCCTTTGCTTCCAAAATGGATCTTCATTACTGGGAGAGAATTAAATGGGTTGTCCGAGTTGTAGGCTTTCAATAAAACCCCTTCCCCTTGCAGTAAAATAAGAAACCAACATATACTCACCTCTCCCTACCTACTCACTTACCTGCACCGCTGCCCCAGCCCGTTTACGGGATATCACAGGCATTGGATCGCTGAGCTCTCTTATTTGTTGGAGTGCCTGTGACATCCCGTAAACCAGGGGGGACCAAGCAGTGCTGCAGGACCCAGCGGGAGGAGGGGAGTATACACCGGTTAATTATTTTACTGCATGGGGAAAAGCTTTTAGTGAAAACCTACAACTTGGATCACCCCCTTCCAAGAAAAAGAAGAGTTCTGCACATGAACTGTATTCTCCTAAAGAGCCCATGGAACTTAGTTACCACCGCTGAAAGATCCAGGAGATTGTGTAATGACCTATTCCTTTATTGCAGTCAAAGTGGTCCTCTACGGTTAAAAAGCTTGTAGCTTTACATAGAATTACTAAAGATAATTACCTCACTCAACTTGTAGAGGAGCTGACTGGGAGGGGGGTGTCATCTTGTACTTAATATTAACCAACAGACCTGACAGAACAATAGGGGTGCAGGTCGGGGATCACCTGGGAAATAGTGATCATAATATAATACATTTCAACTTCTCCTTCAAGAGAGAGTTTTATAGAGGAGCTACGAAAATACTAAACTTTAGGAAGGCCAAGTTTGATCAACTTAGAGATGCCCTTAACCTTATTGACTGGGACAATGTCCTCAAAAATAAGAGTACAGACAATACATGAGAAATGTTTGGCATCCTAAATACTTACAGTGAGAGATTCTTACCTTACAGGAATAAAAGAAAACAATATGGCTCAATAAAGATGGAAAAGGGGCAATAAACAGCAAAAAGAAAGGATTTAAAATACTAAACCAAAAAGACAGCAAAGCACTAAAAACCATAAAACGCTAAAAAAATAAAATGATGTAAAAAGCAGCAAAGATGGAGACAGGGAGACTTATTGCCAAAGAGAGTAAAACTAACCCTAAACTGTTCTTTAACAATATAAATAGTAAAAAGAGTAATACAGAAAGTGACGGCTCTTTAATAATGTGGGAAAAATTGGAGAGGGTGATGAGGAAAAAGCTAATTTATTTAATAGCTGTCTCCAGCGTATTCAGAGGAAAATGAAGTATCAGATGAGATGCAGAGTGATAAAGTAAACTCTCCACTAAATGTCACCAGTAGAGATGAGCGAGCACCAAAATGCTCGGGTGCTTATTACTCGAGCCAAACTTTTTGTAATGCTTGAGAGCTCGTTTTGAGTAATGAACTCGAGTCTCCCATTGAAGTCAATGGGAGACTCGAGATTTTTTCAAGGTGACCCATGCTCTGCATAGGGGAGGTTGTGTGATTCACCTGAAAACATCAGAAAGTCATGGAAACACCACAGAAATAGATAGGAGGAAATAGCAGGGGCAGCATGCATGGATGCATCTGAGGCTCCCAGGTCGCACTAGTAAGCCAAATTGTGGGCAAGAGTCTGGTGGTCATCCCCCTAACAATTTAGTTGGGCCAGACCAAAATCAGCAAGGCACACGCTCTGGCACATCTTAGCTAAGCACCACTAGGTGGAACGAAGGCCAATCACCGCCTGCGGGTGACACCACTGCCTCTTCTCCTGTGTTACATGCTGGCATTGCTGTCCAAACCCCCCAGGACGCAGGCACAAGCCTGCGCCCATAGCGTACTGAAATTTTTCCCAGTGCAGCTGTCCCCATCCCAGACGGGGTAAGGCGCCCCTTCGCCTACTCAGTAGTCCACAGCGCACTCAATTTTTCCTAGCACAGCGTTCAGCTGTCCTCATGCCACACAGTCACTTGATAGCCACACGACCCTCATGTCTAGTGCGTATTGGATAAGGAGGAACAGGATACACACACTGCAGAGGGTTGGCAGGGCCCGGCAGCGACCCTCTTTGAAATTGTGGGCGATAGGCCACAATGCCAATGAGAATTGCTGATAAATTAACGTATACTCGTAATTCCAATCCCATGCCACCTCTGGCACAAAATTTCATAAGCCACAAACGTGGGCATAAAGGGGACTCAGATGCCAGTACTTGTACACATCTCCACAATTCAACAACCCATTCTAAAACAAAATATTGTTTTACCCAGAAGGCAGGTACTCCTGAAAAATTTGTTTACCAAGAGTATAGTGATCTGGATAATATTTTCCTCCAGCAGGTTTCGGGGTATTCTGTAGCTTCCAAATTGTATAGGAAAACAGTATGCGCACACTGGCCAAGTTAGACGCAAGGTATCATTCTCATGTCCAAAATGGCTCTGAACATAAACGCCCAGACAGCCTCAATTTATTGAAACACCTAATACCTGCCCTTTATGGGCATGCAACAGATTACATCAGTAACATATACATATTCTTATTCGCTGGATCATATAGAATCCCCCACGTCCCTGCCCACCTTCTCAAGTCCAGTGTAGTGTGGACTTTGTCCCCTCAGCATGCAGTCAACCTTAAGGAATTTCAGTATACGTGGCAGTGATTGTTCGAGAAGTTTCTATGTGGGGGGGGGGGGGGGGGGTGTTTCGGTGTGGGGGAAGGTAGGAATGGGGTAACACACAATAATGAATACTAATATTGTGACTTTAACTCTTAGAGGCTGCTTGTGGAACTCTGTATTACGCTAACATTATACCATACATCTTTCACCATGCCATTGTCCAGCAACTACCATAATGAAATTATGCAGTCATTAGCCTCTATAGAGTCAAATCACTACAGCTGCGTAATACTTCCAGTTCATTACAGATCAATAGACATTTTACGCTGACTAATCATGTCTACCACAATAGGCGAACCCCTAAAAGGATTTGTTTACCAAGAGTATAGGTGCACCCTTGAAAGATTTGTTTACCAAGAGTGCAGGTCAAAACCTGAAAGATTTTTTGAGCAACAGCTCATACTTGCCTAATGGGATTCAGGTGGCAGTCCACAGACAGGCAAGCTATTGCCTGTCCCAGCCCCTGCCTCTCCCCAAGGGGCTTGTTAACCAGTGCCCCAGGGAAAGACAGCATGAATTGTAAAGAAATTAGTGGCCAAAGATGGACACCGCGCTGGGATGTTTCCGTGCGACCCTTTTAAAATTGTGCTTCATAGCTGACAAATCGCAGACAAATTAATGTATGATTGTAAGTGCCATCCCATGCCACCTCCGTCGCAGCATTTCATTAGCCACAAATGCCAGCGTAGGGGGGACTCAGAGGCCAGCACTTCTACATTTTTAATGAAGAAAACAACCTATTTTAAAAATAATTTTTTTTTAACCAAGATTTCAAGTGAGAACATGAAAGATTTTTTGAGCAAGAGTGCACGGTATTTGTTTACCAAGAGTATAAGCGAACCCCTGAAACATTTGTGTACCAAGAGTATAGGCGGACCCCTGAAAGATTTATGTACAAAGAGTATAGGTGTACCACCGAAAGATTTGTTTACCCAGAGTGCAGGTGAATCCCTGAAATATTTTTTTAACATAGAGCTCGTACTCACTTAAAGGGGTTGTCCCGTGGCGAAATCAAAAAAAAAATTTTCTACCTACCCCCACATTGTGCCCCGTTAAAAACAATCCCTTTGTTATTAAAAATTAAAAAAATAAATAAATAAAAAAAAAAAATCGCTTACCTGCACCCCCCGTTCGGGCAGTTTCTTCTTTTAAAGGTGGCCGCCGGTCCTTTCCCAATGATGCACCGCAGGTCTTCTCCCATGGTGCACGGTGGATGTCTTGCCACCTAATTGGCTGATTGGCACCACGTGACGGAGGCGGAGCTACGATGACGCGGAGAAGACCAGCTCTCTGGCGCGAGCACGAGCAGAAGACCGGACAGCGCAAGCGCGTCTAAAGAAGCCAGAAGACACAGAAATTATCCGGAGCCATGGAGACGGGGACGCCAGCACCGGAGGGGGTAGGTGAATAACTTCTGTATGGCCAATATTTAATGAACGATATATATTACAAAGTACATTAATATGGCCATACAGAAGTGCTTAACCCCACTTGATTTCACGGGACAACCCCTTTAAGCACTTCTGTATGGCCACATTAATGCACTTTGTAATATACACCGTTCATTAACTATTGGCCATACAGAAGTTATACACTTACCCCTCCGATGCTGGCGTCCCCGTCTCCATGGCGCAGACTAAAGCCGCCTTCTGCCGGGATTAGACGCGCTTGCGCTGTCTGCCCTCTTCTGTCTGGCGTGCTCATGCTGCAGAGGTCTTCTACGCATGAGAACTCTGCACCGTTACTATTGGGGGTGCCCTATTCTTCCCTAACATATCGTCAGGAATCAAACTGGTGACCGCCTGCACTTGTACGACTCTCAGCCGTTTCCTGATCTCACTTCCCTAGTTCCTGCCTTTGTCCTGACCTCACCTGCCTTGATTGCACTTCCTATAGAAGCCTGGCCCTGACACTCCCTCACTACGTGATTATTCTGCTCCACAGCAGATTTTGATTAAGCTCCTCTTGCCTGTTACTCACTTCCCTTCTGATGCTACCCGCCGCATCCATCTGTATTGCAAAGCAAGACCTCCTGTGGCCGAATCTTGGCTCTTCCCCGGGGAAAGGAAGCGCATATGGCATAGATTGTGGTTGAGTCAGTAGTGGATCATTTTTTTTAATGTATATATTTCACAATTTTTTTAAAAACTTTTCTTACTATCTAAGCACATCATATACTACCTCTGGGGGACATTCTATTGTCTGATCAGGGTCTGCTGCAACAGTGGAAACCCAGCAGTCATGTGACCACTAGGTCGCACAGTGGATTATATATTTATTTTCCAGTGCATAACGAGGCCCCGATTGATTGCAGGTACAGGGAGCTTTAATCTCGCACCATACATTTATCATGGGGAGGGATTCGCTCAGGACTAGAGATGAGCGAGCGCCTACTCGGTAAGGCAGTTACTCCAGCGAGCATCGCTCTTCTCGAGTAACTGCTTAGTGATCGCAGCAGGCTCTGGTGGGCTGCAGAGTGAGCGGAGTAGGGGGGAAAGAGAGCAATCTCTCACTCCTCCTCCCGTTCCGCCTCCCCACTGTGCGGATCACTCAGCAGTTACTTAAGAGCGATGCTCGCTCGAGTACCGAGTAGGCTCACTCATCTCTACTCAGGACCAAATCCTGTATATTTTCTACACTTGATATTTAAGGGGTTAAGAGAGAAACTGCCACTTAAGCTACAGCGGCAGGTGTATGAGCTGTGATCTCCTCTAGTAGAACTGTGATAATCATCAGTAACTGATAGTAGGAGCCATGTCGCTGATCTACACGGGGACGGGGACGAGGGGGGGGGGGGGGGGGGGGGGGGGGGGGGGAGATAGCTGCAACATGAATTTAAAAAAAAAAAAAAATCACCAGAATGACACTGAAATTTTTAGAGATAAAAACTTTTAAATATATATTTTCATAATTTTTTTTATAATGCATATAATCCATATTTATACACCATTTAGAGCTCACCACAGGCAGCATCAACAAGCACAATATATTATAATCCCCTTCTACGCTTCCTTATTACATATAACTGCTACAGCTCTAACTGTGGGGGACTTTTGCCAGTCTTAAGCCTAAAACGCTAAAATCGGTTTGTGTCATGTATAGAAATCCAAAATTTTGGTCCAAATTTGAGTAAAATTTTGCTGGAGCGTTCTCCAGAAAACACATCAGCTGCCGCTGTAATTTTTGTTGCCAATAGCAACCAATCACAGCTCAGCTTTAATTTCTTACACTGCTGAGATAAAAGGAAAGCTGCGCTGTGATTGGCTGCTCTGGGTAACAGATTTTCTTTTAGACAGCTTTCAGAACAATACGGTGCTAGGACCATTTTTGTGGCCCACTTGGCAACCATTTTCTTGCTATACACAATCTGCTCATTTCGCCATCTTCTAGTCACTTAGGCCGCAGCAGTAAGCACAAAAGACAAATTCTTAGTAAAGAAGTTTTATTTACAGCAATGACTCCCATTTAACGGCACCTGTGGATACAAAGTAACATCTGTTACAAGTTCACTACAACTTATACAAAGACTATGGTGCTATGTTGTAACACTACAATTCTGGAAACTGCCCATACTTGGCTGAAAGCTGCCACACTGCTTAAGGAGTTTGTATGACTATTAGGCTCCATCCTGTCACCACAGCGCCCCTAGTGTTCACTACAGATCTGAGTGGCACCGAAAGCAGCGCTTGCAAGGGACACTGCAGATTTACGGAGAGTTGTTGGGTCTGAATGTACTGCCCCACGGCGCACTTGCCAACGTGTTTAACAGCAGTTGTGAGGAACGCGATTCAAAAATGTGGCGCATTGCTTCTGTGAAATTGTGATAACGCGTAATGAGTGTTTCCTATTGACTTCAAGGGGAAGCGCTGCTCACGTGCAGGACGCCAGCACTTCATATTCACACGCGTTTTGTGCATCTCAACACAAAACTCATGCGAGCCTCACGCTCATCTGCATGTAGCTTTATGTCCAGACCGCACAGGTGAATATGCAGAGAACAGAACCTATTATTACTGGTTCATTCACAGCTCCGTGTTTTGGAATGACTGTAACAGCCATGCAAAATTTCCACGTATTTAAGTCCTAAAAAGGTCCCGATAGAAGTCCCAAAGGCCCAAATTTCTCCGTGGACATGAGGCCTTAATATACTAAAACTAAATTTCTTTGTTGGAATAAAATGTGCTTGTGATGCCGCTCCATATGAACCTGCAGCCCCAGGATGGAATTGTACATTCTGTGGTGTTACCTGGCCCATATACTACTGGCAATACAAGAGAAACCACAATGGAGAACATGAAAACCCCTTAAAGAACATATACAAGCAACAGTGGCTGAATATTGTATAAGAAAGACTTCTTCTGATAAAGCAATGACTACCAAGAATGCATAAAGCCAATTGTCCCAGGAGACCGTGTGAGGTGGAACAGTCTGCCATGTCTGATAGAGGGGCGGTAGGACCGCTGATCTATAAAACACAACAGCCTATTGACATTTTTTGGCCACCTCCCTAGGGGGAAGCGAGAGCTCTGTCCCATTCCTCAGCAACTTTATCTTCCTCCCTTTTGTGGCAAAAAGGGTCACCATCTGGCACAGTACTCTGCTGTCTACATAAGGCCCAATGTCCACAGGCGGATCAGATTTGCAGAATCAGCAAGTCATTCTGCCCATAGGGAAGCATGGACATCCGCACATGAATTAGAGCTTGCGGATTTGTTTTGCAGACCTTTTGGTTTGGGGGGGGGGGGGGGGGGGGGGGGGGGGGGAAGGGAAGGGGAAGGAAAGCCCCACCGCATGTGCCGTTTCAGTGCGTATCCTAGGACAGCTTCCATTGAAGTCAATGGAAACAGTCCAATCTGCGTCTGGGCCGCAGGAAAGCAGGATTTTAAGTTAAAAGGAAAAAAACCTCCACTACGCATGTGTGGCGGCCGACACTTCTGCAGTGAAGAAAATGGAAGACCCAGATGGGTGTGCAGAGTCCAATTCACTGGTGGCCATTAGGCCTAACTGTAGGACCTGCCCAATCTGCAGCTAACATTTACAGAACTCCTGGACCATTCCCACAATAGACAGCAGCTGACCCACTGACCTCAATGGTAGATTGTTCTAGGCATGTTCTGTGACATGTGCAGAAGTCATTGCGTAGGGGGGTGGGTTTAATGTCATCTGTTGTGAACATTACCCGTCACTGTAACCTTGCCTGTGATGGCCGATGAACATTCGACACAATAAGTACCCAATTACAGCGTTTCCCCTCGAAGGTGGGGGAAAAAAAAAAAAAAAAAAAAAAAAGTAATTTTTGCCCCAAAAGAGGCAGTGTCTTATTTCACAGGTCTCTTAATACTCACCTAGAAGCGGCGCACCAGTCTTCAACACATTCTCTCCCTGGTAACAGGGGTTAAAAACCCCACCTCCAGGAAGAGTGCAATGATTGGATCACAAGGGCCACGGCTCAGGCAATCAGAGCCGGCGCTCGATGAACCAAGTCACAGCCATTCAATGATGTTATTTGTATTAGTGTTAAATATCCATCCGTTTTAAATAGAGCGCAACTAAAGTAAACCAGCTTAAAAGTTTAACAAAAACTTCAGTATACAATAGGCATTTTCTAACATTTCCTTTAGGCTTTCTTCACACAGGCGACGCGGCATCGCTGCACCGTGCAATATCTGTCTTCTTGCAGCAATACTGTGATCTTGTAGCGTTACAAAGCTTGAAATATAAGCCCTACCCTGAAAACGAGCTGCAACTGGAGGAAAAAAAAAAGTATGCATCACCTCTCCTGCGCTGTCCTGGGCGCTGCTGCAGCTTCTTCCCGGGTCCTGGCACTGATCTTTATTTTCTGGCCGGGGATTAAAAATCCTCAGCTGCTGGAAGCGCTGGCTGTGATTGGCTGACACTTAGCCAGTGCTCAATGAATGGCTGTGATTGACCCAGTGTCAGCCAATCACAGCCAGTGTTTCCTAAAAACAGGGATTTTTTAATCGGATGATGATCAGTGCTGGGACCTGGGGAGAAGATGCGACTGTGGAGGAGAGCGCTTCTAGGTGATGTTTGTGCTTTTTACATTTTTTTCCCTGCAGCTAGGGCTTAGGTTATGGCTGCAACAGTTAAAGATTTCCTACTGTCAAAGTTGCATCGCACAAATATCGCATTTTAGTGCAATGCAAGAGAGGAAGGTTCTATAGAGAAACATAGGCTACAAAACCTCATGGGTCATGGGCAGATCACCAAACCTGTGAGGTTTGTGCTACAAAACATTGTGTGAAGGAACCCGTAGGAAGGCATAGGGGCTTCACATACATTTGTAGCAGTTTGTAGCCTGTGTGAAGGAGGCCTTAAGCTTACAGTATTTATATAACTACTGAATGAAGCCAAGAGACCTACAGACTGAATTCCAAAATATGAACACCTACCTGTAATTTACACTTGGCAAAATCTATCACTCTACAGCTAGCAAGCCAATCAAGGACAGTAATGTTTAATGATGTTCATCAGCTTTATCCTGGAAAACAAAAGTTATATAAAGTAGGTAAGCTTGGAATGCAACCATGGTAAGGTTAACACATTCATACGAGTGGCCAGGTGTAAGTTAATTGTAGCCTACTGGATGGGTATGTCCAAGTTTGAGTGGACCAGTAGAATGGGCAAAGATACTGAAGGGGGAAGAAAAAAGGCTACATAAAAGCGTAGGAACAACTAGTTAGCCAGTATGTTCCTGTAATGGGCAGCAGCCAAACAGTCTGGTCTCCAGATAGGTTATATCAAATAGTAGTACCAGCTCTTGTATCATTTGGAGGTTTCACAAGCACATCATGAACTCAGGAGGCATGTGGACATGAGCAAAAGAGTTACCTCAACATACCGGACTAATCCCACAAATGAACTAGCCAAGAGCAGCTTTCGTCAGGCTTCATAGGATGCACAACACTGGACTTCTCCAAGGAAACTGCAGTCTGTATTCTAGCGGGAGATTCTCAGAAGGCAACACAACGGTACTAACAGTTCTTAATCCCACTTACTAAAGAAAACCTGAAGCCCTTATCCAGTTGTGGGTGAGAGTTGGTGCTTTGTTTACAATGGCTTTAAGTACTAGTAGAGGACTACTAATCCTGAAAGCTGGGCTCAGTGCTTACCAGATGTGAGGGACCCATGCCTGCAAGCCCAGTATGAGCCCAGACAAGACGTCTTACAAGGGCAGTCACATCAGGCCAACACTGAATGTAAGCACTTCAGCATCTATAGTAGGTCAGGTAATGTACACACCTGAGTCCAGGTAATATAAGGCATGTACAGGTGGACCACCATTTAGCTTCTCCTAGAAGCAGTTAACCAGGTTTGCTGAAGTGCTGAGGCCTCCATCAGACACGTGTGAGTGTACACTAATCCCTGTGTGCACCTTGCTGAATATATAGACACATCCTAACAAAGCCTCCTGGGAAAGGGAGTGATTGTAACCACTTCAGTGTCCTACAAAAGCTATAAGTCTACAAAGTATACAACTCAAGTCCTTTCAAATAGAAGGCAAAACCCCGGTCTGGATACACTTTAAAGCTAGAAGATGCCGACTTCAATTACTGAGGACTTTATGGAGAAACTGAAGTCACATCAGAAAACCCGATACAGTCCGGGCTGATAACAGCTGGGAAGCCATGCAACAGCTGGTGAGGTTATCAGATCCATGTGATATTAAAGATATTCATCCTGGAAACCAGTCTAAACAGAGGACTTAAATAGTGTTGTGCAACGAGTCTAAACCCAAGGAACCCTCAGATGGCACTAAGTGACACTGCTAGGCCAGTACTATGGGGCCCCCCCAGACTTCAGCACTGGTCTTTGTGAGGGTCAGCCACCCCTTCATTGAGGTTCCATGGGGGGGCCAAACCGCTAGCCAGATATTCCTGACATCGTAGTGGGACTCTAGCCTCTCTGAAGTCCCAGTAGATCCAAGAGACTTGTGATCCTCTGGCATGTCGCAGATACATCACAAGACCCGACTGGTTTTCATCAGCTTACATAGCTATACAGTTTAAGGGGATGGGAGACGGCATCTCAGTGTCCCCAAAAAAGGTTTAGGTCCTGTTGCTGTATGATATTACTAGAATCTGCTTTAAGGCAAAGTCCCCTGCTGCAAGCAGAGTCATGACTGATTGCTTGGGTGACGTCTTCCTGACGGACCGGTTTTGCGGGGCGGTTCGTCATTGCCTTCCCAAATCATCAAACCTGCTTTGGGCAGCCACCAATTCTCTGAAACTTTAAGATTGAGAAATGGGTACAGCAGCCAAGCAGCTCCGCTGTGAGTCCCCTAATCAGTGTTGTGCAGAAGGCAAGTGTCGAGAGCAACGTTTCTTTTCAGATGGTCTTTTAATAGGCTTCGTGAAGCCAAATGAAAGTAAAAATACAGTTCTTCAGCCGATTACAGAATTTGCATTTCTTTCAGTAAAAATGACAAACAAACATTTTCAAAAACTTGTTGTATTAAGAAATTAGAGTCACTTTAGGTATATCAAGGTGCAGCCACTATTTACACCAGATGTGGGCTCTGTCCCTTGTTATACTAAAGGAGTCTCCGTTGCGGGCTCAAAGTTTAAAAAAAAAAAAAATGCTCCAGAGTTTGTCCTGCACTCTATATAGTACGTAAGTGATCAAGTAGATCCCCGCGCAGAATAGAGCTGGTACAGTGTAACGCAATAGCTTTACTTTTGAGCAGGAACCAGGCTGTCACCGAGACGTGATCGGCCGACTTACACAAGGAGCTCCCATCTGAGCAGCCAGTAGAACAGCAAAACCGTAACCTTAGAACCAAGGCTGAGGTTGTAAGGTTACGGCTTAACGCTGTTCCATGTACCCCCAGTGAGGCTGTCTGGAAAAGTTAACAGTTTGGTATAAAAAAAGTGAACACAATTCGATAGACTACACATTAACTGTTCTGCGAAGCTCCAATAATCTTTATAAATACAGCCACTGGAAGGATGATCTTGAGTCAGGAGTTTTAGTCGTGTGTAGCTGAGGACAAGAAGCAGGCACAGTTGTAAAGTCACTTGAAGCATAGGTCACGAATATTACACCCCTTACACTAGATGTGTAGGACCCACCCCATGTAGAACGCCAACTACAGCGCCAAGAAGTACATATCAGCTCAGGCACCCCCCTATAACAGAAGAGCACCAAAACTATACACCTCAGAAGTTACAGCCCACCGACACCACACCCCGAACCCCCCGACTGAGCTACTTACCATAACTGTCATAGCTGTCTCTGTAGGAGCCTCCTGATCTATCACCGTACCCCCCTTGACTTCTGCCACTAGGAAAAAGAAAAGTCACTATAGAAACACATCCTGCAGAGTTTTTATGTTGTCACTTCAGTTCTCGAAACGCACCCTCCATAATAATCCCTGGATCCACCACTGCTACCGTACCCTCCACTCCTGTTATCGAATCTGCTGCTCCCGTAGCCTCTGTCTCCACCTCCTAGACAAGAGAAATAAAGGGTAAGTACCAACAGGTCGCACAGCCTTCTGGACGACAGAGCAGCCCTCCAGGGAGACCAAGAATGCTTGGAAGCTGCCTATTACGCACCTCGTCCTCCTCTGCCGCCGCGGTAAAATCCTCGGCCACCGGATGATCCTCCTCTATAACCGCCACGTCGTTCACCTGAAGATTTGCCGGCCTGATCAACACGGATCTGTCTTCCATCAACAGACTGAAACAGATGAGAAAACCAGTGAGCATTTTGTGATTAACCCCTTAGTGACCGCCCCCTCAGTCTGACGAGCCGTATTTTTGAACTGCCGATTAATGCACTGAAAAATGTCGTTTTTAAGTGAGTGAAGAAAAATGCAGTTCTGCCACCTTTGGGCGGGTGTTTACGGCTTACATGCCGACAGCTGTTTTACGGGTCAGTACAAACACCAGGCACACATCTGTCTGCGGCATTAAAAACAATCTATTCAAAAAATAAAGTTTTGCCATAACATTTCTATTGACAGCAAACTTTGTGGGAGCTTTGAGTTTCTATTGGCGCCATCTTTGGAGTGCCTACAACTGTAGTCCCCACAGGGACTGATGGCTCATGCAGTATAACCAAATACCATCGTATTACATTACACCACAACACTAGAAGCCAAACGGAGCAGAAGCCCATGGAGATCAATGGAGAGATGGACCATCCATTTTATTTCACGTTTCTCCCCCAGAAAGCAGATGGAAACCCCAAGTGGAGCCCTAATGCAGGAGTGAGAGCAGCCTAAACTCTTCCTTTCTGAACCTCCTGGACGCTTCCTCCTCAGAGCATTGTGTGATCCGTGGAAGCATCATGCGGGGCGCTGTCTAGGGTGTGGGTGTCAGCCATGGACATACACCCTAGAGAAGGTACTTCTATTTGGATCAAAATCTTGCAAGTTTTAAGGAGTTGACAGTTGTGTCTCCGCATGTGTCGGCTTATGAACCCACCTTCCCATTCATCGCCTGCATGGCATCCTTGGCATCATCTGCATTTTCAAATGTGATGAACCCGAAGCCTCTGGACCTCCTCGTTTCGCGGTCCTTCACAACCACCACTAAAAAGGAAGGTCAACAAATAAGAGTCAGCGGGACAGACTGTTCACTACCGGACATTGTAGTCGGAGCTGCCGGTAGCCTCAGGCTAGATCAGTGGGGGCGACTACTGGACTCCCAGCAATCCGCTGAGCTGCTGCAGGTCTCCTCAGACAGCGCCCCCTGCTGCAGGGGCCGGTACTAAACCTTCATCCCTGCTGACTTATTATAAATGCAGTATGCTCAGGACAGGTTACCAATTCTTTACACCGCTAGGGGAGAAGATGGTTTTGTGTCTTGGTCTCCTTCACCACATTCCCAAAGCCATGCTTCCTGTGTTGTCTTTGTGGGACATGTTAGCCCCATACTGGGGGACACGTAGTTAGTAAGGGCTCATGTCTACGGGTGGGTTGGATTCTGCATGCGGTAAAGCCCACAGCAGGATCTGACCCTGCCCATTGCTTACTGACCCGGCTCTCTTATCCCTCTCCTAACGATGTGTGCCAAAGCGCCGCCGCTGCACATAATCACTAGTTTGTTTTAAACTGTGATGTTACATCCCCGGCATTCTCTTTCCGGCAGGTCGGTGTACCCGGGCACTGGTGGCAGAGCTCGCAGCCTAGCAGGGTGTGCCAATCTATTTCCTTATATACATAAGACTGTATGTGCGATGACTCGCCATGTGCCCATATACTATTGCAGAGGCGTGCACAGCGCCCCCTGCTGGGCAGTAAGCTCTACATCACCAGTGCCCGGGTACACCGACCTGCTGGAAGGAGAATGCCAGGCATGTACCCAACATCACAGGAAGAAGAGGATCCGTCCGGAGGGAGGTGACCCGGGGGGCTGCAGGAGAACATGCGGTAAGTCGGCTGCCGGGGAAGGAACAGGGGAGTTGGTATTCTTATTCTAATGACAGAACCCGTGAGGGCCGGCCAGTTACTTTTTCCGAATGCAAGACAAGTGCAGATGACCCAAAGCGCAGCCGTCCAGCCCTGCGTCTCCCCCGTTAGCATCGTAAACCAGGTGACCACCGTCTGCCAATCAGAGGCCGCAGCATCATCGCAGCACCTGGATATGAACGGTGACACTGCAGCCTCTGATTGGCAGACAGCGGTCACCTGATCAGTAGAACCATAGAGGACAAAAACCATGGCCCCCTGCCAAGTCCTGCTGGGCCCCTGTGTAACATCTGCAGTGGGCCCCGGAGTCACTCCAGTCTTATCCCTCCTCTCCTCCATCGTTGGGCCGATACAAGACTAGACGCCCCTCTCCTCGGACCCCCGGGGGAAGCATGTGACCGCTGGGGGGCCCGGGGAGAGCCAGGTGTTAAGGGGCCCAGCTGCAGGAGCTCCTGTATAAGCAGGTGTGCGGGCCCTGCACAGACAGATCTGCACTGGGGGGCCCAGCGGCTGCAGCAGATAGAAGAGGGACCCTCACAAAGGGAGGAGGAAAACCCTGCAGCCGTACAGACCACCGCAGTACAGAGGAGGGGGAGCACGCTGAACCTGTAAGGGGGGCAATAGGGAGCGGCCAAGGCTCCAAGCAGACGGCACTATGACCGCGTCTGTTCTGCCGGCAGCTCAGTGGCAGCGCCGGGCGGTCGTGGTCAGCATGTGATACGGTTTACAGCGGCATCTTACTGCCTTCTCACTCACACCGGGACAGCAGCTCCCTTGCCATAAGAGCCCCGAGCACTACCAGCCTCCACCTGCAGGGGGCGCACAGAGCCGCCTCATGGCCGCCGCCGCCGCACTACTCACCCTCACAGACCGGGCCGTATTTGCTGAACTGCTCGTCCAGCTGCTCCTCCGTGGTGTCGAAGCTCAGACCGCCGACAAACAGCTTCCCGTCAGAACACATGATGAGACCGGCTGCAACACAAGAGACGGAGGTAAGATGGCGGCCGGAGCGCGAGCGGCGCAACAAAGACACAAAATGGCGGGAGCGGGCAGGAAATGCCGGGCCGTCAGGCGGCGGCGCTCACACAGCAGCCGAACGGCGTAAGCCGCTGTCTCCAGCAGCCGCCGAGCACAGGCCGCATCCCCGGCCCGCCGACCACGTGCGGCCCGCAGCCACTTACCTTACAGGGCGAGTAGCGAGGATGTCAGCACAAACCAGCGAGACGAAGTGCGCACCCACTTCCTCACCCGCTCTTATATACCGCCGACGACTCCGCCCACCTCATGAATTATTCAGTAACACGGCGGACTGTACCATCTAGAAGGTCAGCAGAAGGCGGCTTCGTCCAATGCGGTTCCGAGGAGGGTTCAGGCTGTTATTACATGTAACGAAGCAATGTCTGTGTTGCTGGATGTACCCGGCTGCTTTCTCGTCATACATCGTCCCGCAGGAAGGCGAGGTTGCAGTGAGTAAATAACCTCTGCGGCGGAGTGGTAGCGTCCTCCGCCATTACAGGCCGGCACAGGAGGACGTGCGGACGCCATTTTAGGTGCCGAGTAGACTTCTCGTAGAGCGGGTTAGTGCGGCGGTAGAGCTGAGCGGCCGGGTGTGGTCTCCCCCCTGAGACACTGAATCACGTGCTAGTTCCTATAACGGCCATGACGAGAGCCGACAGTAAGCCTCTCCACCTCCGGCGGGCCGCTGCCGCATGGCCTCTCAAAATGGCGGCTGCTGGCGGACACGTGTTGTGGTGCTGGCGGCGGCCTGCAGTCAGTGCCAGCAGAGCAGCCATGAGGTGGTGCAGCGCGGCCTCCACGGCCCAACCGCCATGTATTGTGTCCGTGAAGGCTATGCTTCACACGGGCGGTATTACCCCGCAGATGCCATGAGGCTCCCGTTTACCTCACACACCGGCGGGGCCGCGTACAGGCTTTGTGCCCGCACTGCGCCGTACTGACCTGCCGCAGCTGTCCTGTCACCGATCACACGGCATAACCCGCAGCACAGATGGCCGCCTGCTCTGTGGGGCGCTCACACGCTGAGTGCATGGTGATCCGCAATGTCATGGCACATTACACGCGTGTGCAGCTGCCCTCCGTGTACATCCATGGTGGTGGGGGGCCGGAGACCGCTGTGACATCCAATACTACCAGAACCCGTAACAGGCGCGATCAGACCCCCTCACTGCGCGAGCGGGCACAAGGCCTGAGACGGAGAGCGAGATGTGGCTGCAACCAGCGAGAGAAACCACGTCATCCTGTGGAGATGAGACCCTCCAACACATACATGATGTTACAGCGAGCGCCCAGACAGCCGGGGGGCTTCAGGCTGCAAAAGGGTTCTCAGTGAGAAAAACAATCACACTTTATTCTACTGCCACACGTATCACATCTTGTATCCAAGCCAGAGGCGGTACAACAGGGTACTAGAGCCTCCATGCCCACCTGTATCACATCTTGTATCCAAGCTAGAGGTGGTACAACAGGGTACTAGAGCCTCCATGCCCACCTGTATCACATCTTGTATCTAAGCTAGAGGCGGTACAACAGGGTACTAGAGCCTCCATGCCCATCTGTATCACATCTTGTATCCAAGCTAGAGGTGGTACAACAGGGTACTAGAGCCTCCATGCCCACACGTATCACATCTTGTATCCAAGCCAGAGGCGGTACTACAGGGTACTAGAGCCTCCATGCCGCCTGTATCACATCTTGTATCCAAGCTAGAGGGGGTACAACAGGGTACTAGAGCCTCCATGCCCACCTGTATCACATCTTGTATCCAAGCTAGAGGTGGTACAACAGGGTACTAGAGCCTCCATGCCCACCTGTATCACATCTTGTATCTAAGCTAGAGGCGGTACAACAGGGTACTAGAGCCTCCATGCCCATCTGTATCACATCTTGTATCCAAGCTAGAGGTGGTACAACAGGGTACTAGAGCCTCCATGCCCACCTGTATCACATCTTGTATCCAAGCCAGAGGCGGTACAACAGGGTACTAGAGCCTCCATGCCACACGTATCACATCTTGTATCCAAGCTAGAGGCGGTACAACAGGGTACTAGAGCCTCCATGCCCCTGTATCACATCTTGTATCCAAGCTAGAGGGGGTACAACAGGGTACTAGAGCCTCCATGCCCACCTGTATCACATCTTGTATCCAAGCTAGAGGTGGTACAACAGGGTACTAGAGCCTCCATGCCCACCTGTATCACATCTTGTATCTAAGCTAGAGGCGGTACAACAGGGTACTAGAGCCTCCATGCCCCCGTATCACATCTTGTATCCAAACTAGAGGTGGTACAACAGGGTACTAGAGCCTCCATGCCCCTGTATCACATCTTGTATCCAAGCTAGAGGCGGTACAACAGGGTACTAGAGCATCCATGCCCCCGTATCACATCTTGTATCCAAGCTAGAGGCGGTACAACAGGGTACTAGAGCATCCATGCCCCCGTATCACATCTTGTATCCAAGCTAGAGGTGGTACAACAGGGTACTAGAGCCTCCATGCCCCTGTATCACATCTTGTATCCAAGCTAGAGGCTGTACAACAGGGTACTAGAGCCCCCATGCCCACCCGTATCACATCTTGTATCCAAGCTAGAGGCGGTACAACAGGGTACTAGAGCCTCCATGCCCCCCGTATCACATCTTGTATCCAAGCTAGAGGTGGTACAACAGGGTACTAGAGCCTCCATGCCCACCCGTATCACATCTTGTATCCAAGCTAGAGGCGGTACAACAGGGTACTAGAGCCTCCATGCCCACCCGTATCACATCTTGTATCCAAGCTAGAGGCGGTACAACAGGGTACTAGAGCCTCCATGCCCGCCCGCATCACATCTTGTATCCAAGCTAGAGGTGGTACAACAGGGTACTAGAGCCTCCATGCCCGCCCGTATCACATCTTGTATCCAAGCTAGAGGTGGTACAGCAGGGTACTAGAGCCTCCATGCCCACCCGTATCACATCTTGTATCCAAGCTAGAGGTGGTACAACAGGGTACTAGAGCCTCCATGCTCCCCGTATCACATCTTGTATCCAAGCTAGAGGCGGTACAACAGGGTACTAGAGCATCCATGCCCCCCGTATCACATCTTGTATCCAAGCTAGAGGTGGTACAACAGGGTACTAGAGCCTCCATGCACCCTGTATCATATCTTGTATCTAAGCTGGAGGCGGTACAACAGGGTACTAGAGCCTCCATGCCCCCCGTATCACATCTTGTATCCAAGCTAGAGGCGGTACAACAGGGTACTAGAGCCTCCATGCTCCCCGTATCACATCTTGTATCCAAGCTAGAGGCGGTACAACAGGGTACTAGAGCCTCCATGCCCCCCGTATCACATCATGTATCCAAGCTAGAGGCGGTATAACAGGGTACTAGAGCATCCATGTCCCCGTATCATATCTTGTATCTAAGCTAGAGGCGGTACAACAGGGTACTAGAGCCTCCATGCCCCCCGTATCACATCTTGTATCCAAGCTAGAGGCGGTACAACAGGGTACTAGAGCCCCCATGCCCACCCGTATCACATCTTGTATCCAAGCTAGAGGCGGTACAACAGGGTACTAGAGCCTCCATGCCCACCCGTATCACATCTTGTATCCAAGCTAGAGGCGGTACAACAGGGTACTAGAGCCCCCATGCCCACCCGTATCACATCTTGTATCCAAGCTAGAGGCGGTACAACAGGGTACTAGAGCCTCCATGCCCCCCGTATCACATCTTGTATCCAAGCTAGAGGTGGTACAACAGGGTACTAGAGCCTCCATGCCCACCCGTATCACATCTTGTATCCAAGCTAGAGGCGGTACAACAGGGTACTAGAGCCTCCATGCCCGCCCGCATCACATCTTGTATCCAAGCTAGAGGTGGTACAACAGGGTACTAGAGCCTCCATGCCCGCCCGTATCACATCTTGTATCCAAGCTAGAGGTGGTACAACAGGGTACTAGAGCCTCCATGCCCACCCGTATCACATCTTGTATCCAAGCTAGAGGTGGTACAACAGGGTACTAGAGCCTCCATGCTCCCCGTATCACATCTTGTATCCAAGCTAGAGGCGGTACAACAGGGTACTAGAGCCTCCATGCCCCCCGTATCACATCTTGTATCCAAGCTAGAGGGGGTACAACAGGGTACTAGAGCCTCCATGCCCACCCGTATCACATCTTGTATCCAAGCTAGAGGCGGTACAACAGGGTACTAGAGCCTCCATGCCTGCCCGTATCACATCTTGTATCCAAGCTAGAGGTGGTACAACAGGGTACTAGAGCCTCCATGCCCACCTGTATCACATCTTGTATCCAAGCTAGAGGTGGTACAACAGGGTACTAGAGCCTCCATGCTCCCCGTATCACATCTTGTATCCAAGCTAGAGGTGGTACAACAGGGTACTAGAGCCTCCATGCCCACCCGTATCACATCTTGTATCCAAGCTAGAGGTGGTACAACAGGGTACTAGAGCCTCCATGCCCGCCTGTATCACATCTTGTATCCAAGCTACAGGCAGTACAACAGGGTACTAGAGCCTCCATGCCCCCGTATCACATCTTGTATCCAAGCTAAAGGGGGTACAACAGGGTACTAGAGCCTCCATGCCCACCCGTATCACATCAGGGTGCTAGAGCCTCCATGCCCGCCCGTATCACATCTTGTATCCAAGCTAGAGGCAGTACAACAGGGTACTAGAGCCTACATGATCCCGTATCACATCTTGTATCCCAGCTAGAGGCGGTACAACAGGGTACTAGAGCCTCCATGCCTGCCCGTATCACATCTTGTATCTAAGCTAGAGGTGGTACAACAGGGTACTAGAGCCTCCATGCCCACCCGTATCACATCAGGGTGCTAGAGCCTCCATGCCCGCCCGTATCACATCTTGTATCCAAGCTAGAGGCAGTACAACAGGGTACTAGAGCCTCCATGCCTGCCCGTATCACATCTTGTATCCCAGCTAGAGGCGGTACAACAGGGTACTAGAGCCTCCATGCCTGCCCGTATCACATCTTGTATCTAAGCTAGAGGTGGTACAGCGGGGTACTAGAGCCTCCATGCCTTCCGATATCACATCTTGTATCCAAGCTAGAGGCGGTACAACAGGGTACTAGAGCCTCCATGCCCGCTTGTATCACATCTTGTATCCAAGCTAGAGGCGATACAACAGGGTACTAGAGCCTCCATGCCCCCCGTATCACATCTTGTATCCAAGCTAGAGGTGGTACAACAGGGTACTAGAGCCTCCATGCCCACCCGTATCACATCTTGTATCCAAGCTAGAGGCGGTACAACAGGGTATTAGAACCTCCATGCCCCCCGTATCACATCTTGTATCCAAGCTAGAGGCGGTACAACAGGGTACTAGAGCCTCCATGCCTGCCTGTATCACATCTTGTATCCAAGCTAGAGGCGGTACAACAGGGTATTAGAACCTCCATGCCCCCCGTATCACATCTTGTATCCAAGCTAGAGGCGGTACAACAGGGTACTAGAGCCTCCATGCCCGTCTGTATCACATCTTGTATTCAAGCCAGAGGCAGCGGAACAGGATACTGGAGCCACCATGCCTTTATCACATCTTATATCCAAGCTAGAGTCGGTCCAAACGGGGTACTAGAGCCTTTATGCCCACCCATATCACATACTGTATCCAAGCTAGAGGCAGCCGAACAAAGTACTAAAACCTTTGCTGTATCACATCTTGTATCCAAACTAAAGGTGGTACAACAGGGTTATAGAGCCTCCATGCCCCCCAGTATCACATCTTGTACCCAAGGTAGAGGCGGTACAACAAGGTACTAGAGCCTCCATGCCCGCCTGTATCACATCTTACAGCCAAGCTAGAGGCGGTACAACAGGGTACTAGAGCATCCATGACCCCGTATCACATCTTGTATCCAAGCTAGAGGTGGTATAATGGTACAAGAGCCTCTGTGTCTGTATCACATCTTGTATCCAAGCTAGACGCGGTACAACAGGGTACTAGAGCCTCCATGCTCCCTGTATCACATCTTGTATCCAAGCTAGAGGTGGTACAACAGGGTACTAGAGTCTCCATGTCCCCCGTATCACATCATGTATCCAAGCTAGAGGCGGTACAACAGGGTACTAGAGCTTCCATACAAGGGTCAGTTCTCGACAATAAATGATCCTTTTGCTCTGATATTGTAATCATTAACCCCTTCCCTCCATATGACGTAAGGGTACGTCATGGAAGGGTGCTACTTCCCGCAACTGGACGTACCCTTATGTCATAGGGATAATGCGAGATCATAAGCGATCTTGTGCTATCTGGCAGATTGCGGCATGGAAAGAGTTCAGAGGGAGCACGCTCCCTCTGGGACATCAGCAGGCTCTTGCGGTATAATCACAGAGAGGCTGGCAGGTTGCCATGGTAACAGGATGCCACCTACAGGCCTCCTGTAGTAACATTGCCTATGATCGCTGTAATAAGCGATAAGGCATTGCAGGAGAGAAGTCCTGCAATGCCTTATAATAACGATTATCAGTGTTATGGTGTAAGTCCCCCACAGGGACAAAAAAAAAAAGACAATAAAGCATAAAAAAACCCAAAACAAACACATATTTGGTATCGTTGTGTCCTTAACGACACGTACATTAAGTTGAATATGGTTTTTATCCTGCATGTCAAAAAGTGTGAAAAAAAATGCTAAAAAACTGAGGCAAAATGCTAATTTGTAGCATTTTGCCTCCCAAAAAATGCAATAAGGGCTTCTACCTAGTAGTGGTTTTTTTTAACGCTGCGATATCGCTGCGTTTTTTTCAATGGAACTTTGTAATCTTAAAGTCACATCGCAGAAAAACTGCAGAAGCACAAAAACTGCAGAAGCACAAACTTGTGATTTTAACATTAGAAAGTCTCATCGAAAAAAATGCAGCGATAACGCAGCGTTAAAAAAAAGCACTACTGGGTAGAAGCCCTAAAAGTGATGATAAGGTCGTATGTACCCCAGAATGGTACCCAAAAAAAAAGTACAGCTCGTCTCGCAAAAGATAAGCCCTCAGAGAGCTCCGTCCATTGTGAAATACAAAAGTTATAGGACTTGGAATGCAGCAATTTAGAAAAAAAAGATTTCCAGAAAAAGGGTTTTTATTGCAGAAATGTAATTGTACAAATGCATTGTGTCATTTGTACTGCACGAATTGATGCGTTTTCTCTCCCTACGATCATAAAAAATATAAACGTTTACAATATGGTCTGTGTACCCAAAAATGGCACCAATAAAAACTACAGTACGCCACGCAAAAAACATACGTCTGCGTCGACGGGGAAAAAAAAAAAGGTATTGGAGAATAAAATCCGCCAAAAATCGTTGCGTCTTTAAGCCCAAAATAGTCCGTGTCCTTAAGGGTTAATATCAGTTTCACAATAATTGTTCCGTGTAAACTAGGCCAACGATTGTTCGTCACTCATTTTATGCAGCCGTAAAGGTTTTTGTCGTCTCTCTCGCTAATAGTTCAGGCCTCCTCATTCACCGCTTCACCAAACTGAACAATCCGGCTGAAAAAACGAAACAATTTATCTGTCTGTTTAAACTGAACCTTCGTGCGCCCGAGCCAACTGGGCCAACCACTTATCCTTATGTGAAATAGAAGCCTTAGGGTGCCCACCCACTACCGTTTTTTTTCGCTGTGAATTTGCAGGTTTTTTTTTTTGCACGTGTCAATGGGACTTTCTAATGTTAAATTCGCAACACACAAAAACACAATTTAGTGCTAAAACTACGTATTTTTTTAGAAATATTGTATCTTTTCACTTTCACATCTCCATTTTAATAAATTCTCTAACACCGATAGAGACAAAAAGCGCACTATATCTTAGCAAAATATACCCCTCAAGGAATTTACCGAGTGGAGTCTTTTGTGAGGGGTTTCTTGTGTCTTGGCACATCGAGGCCCCTGCAAACCTGAAATGTTTTATCTAGTAAAAGTCCTATTACGGTCTCGGGCACACTAGTGTATTCAGGACTGTGTGCCGTCTGTGGGAATTCAAGGGCAGCACACGGCACCAATATAATCTATGAGGCTACACACATGGACGTTTATTCATACGGACCATCAAAACTTATGTGTCTTATTCCTCTCTGTATCATGGATGAGAAATAGGACATTGAAGCGCACGTCACTGCAGCCGGTGTGTAAATCAGACAGATGTTTCACTGCCGTCCGAGGAGAGTTGTGCCTGAGCTTTTAGGCCACAACTCCCTCACACAGGAAGTGTGCCAGGAGAAACTACAGACTAAATATTGAGATTTGTTTTTTCTAAATCCTGATTGATTGAATTTGAAATTTCAAATTGAAAAGGATGTTCACATTTTTTCGTCCACTTTGCGTTAATTCCTGTGAAACGCATACAGAGTTAACAGGCTTTGTAAAAGTCATTTTGAATACTTTGAGAGTATAGTATAGTGTTTAAAATGTGATTTATGGGGAGATTCTGACATATAGGTTCCTCAGAGCCACTTCCAAAGTTAACTGAACCCTAAAGAAAAAACAGGTTTTGGAAATTGTCCTTGAAAGTTTGAAAAATTGTTGTTCTATATTTGTAGGCCATATTCGTAGAGTGCTGTCAAGGTGCCAAGAAAGCTGCTGCTTTCAATGCAATGCTTTTTACTGTGACTGCTTATGAAACCACACCAAACTGTGTCGAAAATTAGCCCAGTTTTTAGTACGTTTTTGACCACACCTTAAGCACATCTTGTGAACACAGACTTGGCCTTCTGCTGTCCAAAAAACACACTCCTTGTCAAAATAAAAATCCTTCCAATAGGATGGAAACGGGTGAAACTTTCTCTGTGATTGTATGTTGATAGAAGTGATTACTATATCAGAACAAAAGGATCAGTCACTGACCTCTTGTAGAGAGGCTCTGGTCTCCTGTTGTACCGCCTCTAGCTTGGATGCAAGATGTGATATGGGTAGGCATGAAGGCTCTAGTACCCAGTTGGTTGGGTCGCCTCTAGCTTGGATGCAAGATGTGATATGGGTAGGCATGAAGGCTCTAGTACCCAGTTGGTTGGGTCGCCTCTAGCTTGGATGCAAGATGTGATATGGGCGGGCATGAAGGCTCTAGTACCCAGTTGGGTCACCTCTAGTTTGGATACAAGATGTGATATGAGCAGGCATGGTGTCAGGGCTTGACCCTGGGACATCCAGCACTCCAGTCATCAGCTCTCTCCACTAAGGTATCCAGGACTTAGATCCTCTGCTGAACTCCTAGCCATGCTCCTGTGTTTTCCTGTCTTGGCTCCACCTTGCTCCTAATTTGTGACATCATATTAATGTGGTCTCCTCTCCAGCATGTTATTATTGTGCTCCACAGCCTTGATTAAGCTCCACTCCTGCCTGCTCCTCTGCTATCAAATTAAAGATCTACAGATACTGACCTCTGGCTTTCCTTCGTGATAACGCTACCCACCTTCTCCATTTGTACTGTGAGTCAAGACCTACAGATACCAACCTTTGGCTTACCTTCCCAACAATGCTACCCACCTCCTCCATTTGTACCGTGAACCAAGATCTATGCATACCAACCTCTGGTTTTCTTGGACTACTCTCTAGACCTGCAGCTACCACACCTATGGCTCCAATCCAAGGCCTGAACACTACAAAATAGTCACACCCAAAAGATGGATGCCATAGTGGCCACTCTGAGAAAACAGATTAGAGAGCTTCAGGAGTTTTGTGCCTTCTACCAGGAAAAGGTTGCTAGTATGCAATAAGAGATCAAGGGGTTATAGAGGCAACTCTTGGAGTTGCGCAATTCAGTGCTGGACGTCCGCATTACCACTGCCAGTGAAATTTGCATGAGATTGTTGCCAATACCGAGGTCTCCTAAATCATTGCTGAATCTATTACCAGATGCAGCCCACCTTGTCTACCAATGACAGGAAAAAGGTATTCTTTATTATCAACCTCCTCACTGATGAGGCGCTTGCCTGGGCCTCGCCATACATAGAGATTAACAGTAATCTTCTTGATAGCCTCGCTGCCTTCACCACCGCGATGGATCAAATCTTTGATGATGTGAATCGCTATGCCATGGCCAAAGGTAGGTAACATAACCTACGACAGGGGCGAAGCTCCGTAGCAAAATGCGATTGTTGTCAGCAAGAGAAACCAAGTAATCTTTATGATACCTTTTAATGGCTAACAAAAAGCGAGCTTTCAAACATACTTCGGGTCCTTCTGCCGTGATTTCCATTGCGGAATACATGACTGAATTGCGTCGTTGGGTGACTGATACTATGTGAAATGAAGCTGCACAAAAAAGCCAATTTTGTTGAGGATTTTCTGAGAGTGTAAAGGATGAGCTTGCCAGTGTAGAGACCACAGGCAACCTTGACGATTTTATCAAGCTATGCATCCGAATAGACCAGAGGCTTTTTGAACGGTGAAAGTAGAAACTGCAGGGTTTGGATAGCAACCCTGCCTACTCCTTCAGTCAATCCACTTTGACTCCCCAGTCAAGGTCTGAATTAATGCATGTTAATTGCATCCATAAACCCCTTTCTACCACTGACAAGGAGAGGTGCAGTGCTGAAATCCTGTGCCTTTATTGTGGAAACCCAGAAAATTATGCCTTAAACTGCCTAAATAAGTTCCAAAGGACTCTCACCCTAACCTAGGTCAAGACCATGACTGATCCAGCTATCGCAATCCGGGGGGATGCCGCCAAACAAGCCTTTTTACCTGTAATTCAAGACGGCGTGAAGATTCCTCCCCTGTTCCACCATTTTGTCCTCCCTGTAGATATCGTAATGGGAAATCGGAAGATATAATGCTCAACAATGTTGGATTCAGGAACAGGAGGAAACTTCATGGACTTAGGATTTGCTCTGGACAAAAACATTTCAAATAGACCTAAGCCCATACCTGTTGATATGGAGACCGTGGATGGGTCACTTTTGTTCTTGGGACCCGTCACACAGGAGACAATCGAACTGGAGTTCCACATGAAGCCTGACCATTCCAGCTCATCTTGTCCCTTAAGTTTCCGGGGATTCCCGGGATGCCCTGGTTCCATACTCGTAATCCCTCTATTGTAAATCAAGGACCATTGCCTTCCCTTCAGAGTACTATAAAGAAAACTACCAGATAATGCCATTTGCCCTTTTACCAATGCAAGACCCCAAGGACCTTAAGGACCAGATACTTTTTAGGGATTTCACCCATGTGGTGGTTTTACTGCCCAATTTTGTTTCCTTTTAGCTATCAGAAAAATCATTTTTGCTGTGTTTTTTTTCTCCGTGACATAATAGGGCTATTTTTAAATATCTTTTTCACTGACACTTTTTCCCCGTTTTTGTTTTATTTTACTTGGGGTAAAAAGCTGAAAAAATGTTTTTTTTTTAACATTTCTAGTGGTTTTTTTAAATTAGTATATTTACGCTAAAATAAAGTATGGGAACGGGTTCCTTATTTTGTTTAGGCCGTTTTGATATATAATATGTATGCTTTTGGTTTACTGGGTGCTTATAGCGATGTTTTGGTTGGCGTCGGTTTTGGGTTATTTTCTTTCTTATGTATACATTGTTTTATTCTGTAATTTTGTTTTACTTGTTTGTGTAATTATGTTTTTTACTATCTATGTCCCCCATGACGTCATGTAAGACCTCTGGGGGACATTCACATGTTTTTTTAATTTTTTTTATTTTACACTTTCCTACTATAGCTGGGGCATCCATAGGAGCCCCAGTTACAGGGGAAAACAACCCCTGTAGTGAAATTAGTCACTGGCAGAGCTGGTCAGGGTCTAGTATGATCTTGCAGCTCTGCTGTAGCAGGGAATCCCGGTAGTCACGTTACCCCCGGGCTCCCACTAGTGAAAGTTACGCTTCCACTTTCATTTTTCAGTACACAGCGCTGTGTACTCGGGAAAGGAAAAGGTAGAAAGGGTTAAAAACCCTTCCTGCCTTCTCCTCCGGGTTATCAGCTGTTACTAGCAGCTGACAACCTGTCCTGGCTGATTGATTGCAGAAGCAGGAGTCTTAAAGCCCCGCCGTAATTTTACATACGGCTGGGTTTTAAGCCCAGGACCAGGCGCCGTATATTTACGGTGCCTGGTCCTAAATGGGTTAAAGGTACTCCGAGAATACCTGGATGGGAATTCCAAAAAAGTGTTAATTTGACTTTCCTCTTCCCCAGCTGGGGTACCCATATTCTTTGTGGAAAAGAGTGACTCAACCCTGCGACCATGTATCGATTGCAGAGAATCAAATAAGATTATGATTAAAAATCGCTACCTCCCCCACCCCTTTGATTTCAGAATTACTAGAGAGACTCCACTCTGCTAAAATCTTTGCCAAACTATATCTAAGAGGGATTTGTAACCTTCTACAGATTCGCTCAGGGGATGAATGGGAGACTGCATTTAGAACAAGGTATGGTCATTTAGACTATCTGGTAATGCCATTTGGCATCTGCAATGCTCCTGCTACCTTCTAGCATTTTATCAATGACTTATTTCGAGACTAGTTGGACCAGTTCATGGTGGCAAATCTTGATGACATCCTTATCTTCTCTGATCTTTTGGTGGAACATCACAGGCACATCCGAGTGGTCCTGGATCGACTCCAAAAGAATCAACTCTATATCAAACTGGAAAATTGTGAATTTTAGCAAACTCTCATGCAATTCCTGGGATACATTGTCTCCAGATGGCCTGAGTTTGGACCCCAGCAAGATTAAAGCCATCATTGAATGGCCTATTCCAAGAAATGTATCGAATTTGCGATTTCTACTGAAAATTTATTAAGGATCATCTCTGCTATCGCTTCCCTGTGATATAGAGACTGGTGGGGCATCAGCCATTTTGCTGCGTGTATCATCATAGTTTTTCAGTCAACCTTTCACCCATTTCCTCACTCTTGCCTCTTGAATATTTGCATTTATAAAGGCAACTGTGTTCACCTTACCTTGGATAAGAGCTGTGATGTAAATAAGCCCCTTCCTTTCTTTGCTCCTGTCTCTACCTGTCTGTTTAGTTTAGAATTAGCATGAGGATACCAAATTGTGTGACCATTTACATGTTAATGAAGTCTAAGGAAAATCATTTACCTAGGAGCTAGATTCTCACATGTGCTGACTTCGACATTCAAATTAGGGAAAAATCTTTTAATAAGGATTATTGGTCGTGTGAAGGTCCTAGCTCAATATGAATTATATTTTCAGAATTGGGCTGGCCAGCTAAATAAAATACATCTAAACTCACTGGGTTACCGGGCCCAGAAAACCCCCAAATGGCGTACCTGCTTATAATTTACATGTCATGTTTGGTATTACTGAGGAGGTAAAATCATGACCGGAAATATGCCAAGCATATATTCCCAAGCTGGGTACAAATCTGCCTGTATTCTAACCACTCAGTGTTTGCAATCCCGTTAGAGGGATCAAGGCTCTGCCGTGACAAGCGTTCGCAGCGGCGAGCGTGCTTGGAGTAGTCGATCCGTGAAAAATCTATGATAGAGGCAGGATTGATTTGGAGGTCCCCATCTCTCCCTTCTCTCATCCGTGACACTCCCTCACAAAGAAAGCACAAGTGTTTTTTTTTGGTCCCCATAGTCACAGCTTGCTTTAGAGAAACTAAAGACTCTTTTCATTTTGGCACATCTGCTGATCCACCCAAGATCTGAAATGCCTTTTGTTGTTGAGGTAGACACCTCTGACTGCGCAGTAGGGGCTGTCCTGTCATAGTGGGTGACAGGATGCAACTACATCCTTGTGCATTTCTGTCGTTTACCTTGTCGCTTGCAGAGAAGGACTATGATGTCGGAAACAAAGAGCTTCAAGGTCACTTTCACTGAATGGAGACACCCCCTGGAAGGAGCTCACCACTCAGTAACAAGTCTTTCCTGACCATAAAAAATTAGAATTTCTCTGTACAGCCAAGAGGTTATTGGTGAGACAAGCACGATGGGCTTTGTTTTTCTCCAGGTTCAACTTTGTTGTTTCCTACCGATCCAGTTCCAGAAATGGCAAGGCGGATGCCCTCTCTAAGATTTTTTTCGGAGCCCGAAGAGGAGTCAAACACAGACTGCATTATTCTGCCCCCAAGAACTTTTTTGGGCATTATTCACTCAGAGAATCTACTAGCTAAGTTTAAAGAAGGATATGAAAATAACCCTTTCCTAAGTTGTCGCTCTAAAGATTTGGAGCTTGTTTTTAAGAATGGACTGTGGAATGCGAAAGGACCAACTATATGTTCCCAAGGCTGGTCGACTCGAAGTCCATAAACTGATCCATGATTCCAAGCTTGCCGTTCACCTTGGGGGTCACAAAAACCTTGAAACTCTTGCTTCGTTCCTTCTGGTGGTCTCCCGACTGCAGGAGGGATGTGAAGAAGCGTAACATGTCGAAACAAGACGCCACAGGTTCATCCTCTGGGTCTCCTACAACCTCTTCCAGTCCCATCCAGGCCATGTGTATTTATATCTGTGGACTAAATTGTGGATCTGCTCCCCTCAAAAAGAATGACTACCATTTTTGTTGTCGGGGACTGACTTACGAAGATGGCTCCCATCAAAAGAATTCCCACCGCCGATCACACCATGGAACTGATGATCTGGGAAGTTTTCCAACTACATGGAATTCCTGATGATGTGGTCTCGGACAGAGGGGTTCAGTGAACTTCAAAATGCTAGACACACTTCTGCACAACCCAGGGAACTAATCATGAATCTATCCTCTGCCTTTCATCCTCAGTCTAACGGCCAGACCGCGAGAAGGAGCCAGACCTTGGAGCAGTATCTCCGCTGCTTCATTTCCCATCTTCAGGATGACTGTGTGAATTATTTATCAACAGCGGTTTTCACTTACAACAATGCCCAACACAGGCCCAGGGCCTGTTCTATGCTAACCACAGTACATATCCCGTCTTCATTCCTGGGCTTCCTATCAACACTCCTGTCCCTACTGTCAATCAGACATGATGTTGGCTGAAACCCAAAAGGAATTGAAGAGGGCCCTAAAGGAAGCCTATAAGAAATCGGCAGACCGCCATTGTCAAGCGGCTCCTACCTTCCAGGTTGGAGAAAAAGTGTTGTTAGCCACCAAGAATCTGAAGGTCCACATACCCTCTTCTAAACTTGGGCAAAAATTTATTGGAGCATTCTTAATCTCAGCAAGGTTCAGCCAGGTGGCATTTCATCTGAAGCTCCCGAGCAGCCCGAGGATTCACACCATCTTCTATGTATTCCTGCTAAAACTGTTCCAGGAAAATACCTTCATGGGAAGACAGCAACTGCCTCCACCTCCTGTGAAAGTTCAGGGTCATGACGAGTTTGTCATGGAGAAAATTCTGAATTCCAGATAACATAGAGGAAAACTAGTGTACCATGTGCAGTGGCAGGGATACAGGCCAGAGGAGAACTCCTGGAAACCTGATCAAAATGTACATGCTCTGAGGCTTACCAAGGAGTTTCACAGAAAATACCCAGGAAAACCGGCACCAGGGCAGCAACTGTCAGGATTTGAACTTGGGGCCTCCTGCATCCCAGTTGACAGCTCTCTTTACTAGGCCATCCAGGACTTAGACAGTTCCTCTGCTGAACACCTAGCCATGCTGTTGTGTTTTGCTGACTGGCTCCACCCACCTGTTTTGGCTCCTCCCTGCTCCAAATTAGTGACATCTATAAACCTGGCCCGGTCTCTCCTCCAGTGCATGATTATTGTTCTCCACAGCCTTGATCAAGCTCCACTCCTGCCTGCTCCTCCTACCATCAAACTAAATATCTACAGATACTGACCTCTGACTTTCCTGGACTCTCTAGACCTGCAGCTACCAAACCTGTGGCTCCAATCCAGTGCCTGAATGCTACACATGGAGGCATACAGGTTCTGTATGGTTTCCTGTGGCATATCACTCCACATTTTGCTGTCATAGCCTCTAGATCATTCAAACGCATATGCTGTCACAGTTAGCATCCTAGATAGCCCTGTACATGTTCTGTTGGCGATAAATCTGGTGAACGGGCAGCCACAGAAGTGGGACAATATTTTGGTAGCATTTCTGTGATCACCCTGTGTGTGCAGCTGAGCATTATCCTGTTGGATAATGCCTCTCGGGAGCTGCCATGAGAAAAACACATATGGCTGCAGGATGTCCTGAACATATCGCTGAGCTGTCATTGTTCCTCGTACCACTACTAGTGGTGACCAACTGTCATTTGCGATAGCCCCCCAGACCATCACACCAGCAGTAGGGACAGTGTACCATCTTTGCAGCAAAGGCAGGATTGAGGCACTCACGCCAAGGTCTACAGACACAAACATGATGTCATCTGTGCTCAAACTAAACCTGGATTCTGTTATGTCCAAGCAGGACGCGCCAGATCCATAAACCTGAAATACTCACATAACTGCACAGCAAACCAGTGGTACACAATAAATGAAACCACCACAAGGAAAACCCTGTCCTTAAAGACCGTTACCCAGGGAAGGGACCTGCCTATATGCAGATATCCTGCCCTGACCACATACCTAGTCCACTAGCAGACAGACCCTATGTGGGATAGAAGACCACAGAAAACAGTGTGAAAATTAATAATAACCCTAGTACTTAGCTTTGAGAAGACTCAGGCAAACAGGAGCTTTAGCACCAAGCTCTGACTTCTTTGCACAAGGCCAGGTTAAATAGTCTTGACAAATTACCCACAGGTCAGACCAAGTAAGTCTCACCTAAAACCACTTTCACTAGAGCCAGAAGATGGAAAAACAGGTATAAATCCACACATCCACTGGTCCCAACACCTCCTAACAGTCTGGTCAGAACGGCTGGTGGGGGATAATTAATGGATACGACCATCCAGCTTCTCACCTCCCAATAATGCGCCCCTCTCAGGTAACGGGGTGAAAACTCTTCTCTGCGTCGTAGAGGCGTCTAATGGTCAACAAGCTCTACACAAGCAGGAGAAGAGGTCACTACATACAAGGGGCCTCCGAGAGCCTTTTATACGCCAAAGGTGAACCTACTTTTAGGGCCTCAGGTGGCAAGACCGTTCATCTAATCACAACACCACAATTCATTTGTATATCTGCCTGAGATGTAACTGCATGCCAAGTTTTGCTACAAAATGACAACTTCTTCTATGGGCATGATTGTTTTTTTGACTAAGAGTGTAATTAAAGAACATATACAAAATTATGCCGATATGAAATAGACATGGTGATTGTTTATTAACTATTTTGTGTTGTATGAGTATTTTATAAGCTAAAAAAAAAATCATACTTTTCCAAATTTTCACTACATTTTGGACTTGTTTAAATAAATAATCACAAAACATGAATTAAAATTTATGACTAGCAATGTGTCAGAAAAAACAAACCCTGGAACAAATAAAAACATTCCAAATGTTGTTACCACATCAAGTGACATGTCAGATTTGAAAAGTGGGTCTGTGTCAGAAAAGGCAAAACTCATTATGGCAGGAAAAGGTTAAAAGTAGCCAAATTCAGCAAATGTCTTAGGGTACGCTCACATGTAGCAGAAAATGTGCACCAAATTCACATGCCATATATACTTGAGTATAAGCCTAGTTTTTCAGCACATTTTTTTATTCTGAAAAAGCCCCCTTTGGCTTATACTCGAGTGAGGTTAAAAAAAACAACAACAAAAACCCACAATACTCACCTCCCAGCCTGCATCTGTGTCCCCGGCGGTGCGGCAAGCTGCTTGAGAATTCTGCCCGCTGTCATCTTCCTGCTCGGCTTTGAATTCTCCCGCTGTGTAGGTAAGCGCTGTGATTGGATTGAGCGCCAGCCAATCACAGCCGGCACTCGATAAATCAATCGCAGCCATTCAGTGGCTGATTGGCTGGCGCTCAATCCAATCACAGCGCTTACTTTCACAGCACTAACGGCGGGGAAATTCAAAGCCGAGCAGGGAGATGACAGCGGAGAGAATTCTCAAGCAGCTTGCCGCACCGCTGAGGGGACCATCGTGCCGGGGACACAGACGCCGGCTGGGAAGTGAGTATTGCATTTTTTCTTTACCTAGTACACACTTGAGTGTAGCTCGGCTTATACTCGAGTCAATAGGTTTTACCAGTTTTTTGTGGTAAAACTTATTGACCCTGCTTATGTTCGGGTCGGCTAATACTCGAGTATATATGGTAATTAAAAAAACTATGTAAAAATCCACACCATTGATGCAGATTTTGTCTATTTTAGCAGACTTCTATTTGAAAGGGTAAAATCAGCTGCCGATTTGCATCAAAATCCGAATCAGTGGTGCAGATTCTGACACGTTTGTTGACAAGGAACTGCTGCAGTTTTTTTTTTAAAACAGATCTGCACCATTTTCCGCTACGTGTGCAAGGGCTGAATTCTTAGGATCAGTGAGGATCCTAGCAGTCATACTCCTAAGGATCAGCAAATTATCTTCTAGCCTGTGAATAACTCACTGAGATGGGAAAAACCCTTATGAGGGAAGAGAACAAAAAGTAGACACCTTATTTATATGACTAATATCACTTTAAAGACATAGCGAACACTTTTGCAAAATACTATGCCAAATACTAATGACCACCTGTCTGTGAGTTACATGTGAAGATGCCACCATTATGGGATCAGTGACCTGAGCTCCGCCCCTGATCACATGATAGTGACGTCATCAACGGTCAATCACTTTATTAAAAACCAGCAGAGCCAGACAGCAGCCGTGTGCTTACAGGACCTGTGATGATGTCACAGTCATGTGATCACTAACCTGTGTGGGAGTTCACATGATCAGTGTGTGCAGCACTGTGCTGTGCGGGTTGTGATCCCTGTTGTATGAGAAGAAAAATATATGTTGCAGACCTGTGTGTATTTTACATGCAGCAGAGCTGTGTGTGTGTGACGTGCATGTAGCAGAGCTGTATGTGACGTGCATGTAGCAGTGCTGTGTGTGTGATGTGCATGTAGCAGAGCTGTGTGTGATGTGCATATAGCAGAGCTGTGTGTGAAACGTGCATGTAGCAGAGCTGTGTGTGTGTGACGTGCATGTAGCAGAGCTGTGTGTGTGTGACGTGCATGTAGCAGAGCTGTGTGTGTGTGTGTGACATGCATGTAGCAGAGGTGTTTGTGCGTGTGTGACGTGCATGTAGCAGAGCTGTGTGTGTGTGTGTGACGTGCATGTATCAGAGCTGTGTGTGTATGTGTGACATGCATGTAGCAGAGGTGTTTGTGAGTGTGTGACGTGCATATAGCAGAATTATGTGGCGCATTGCGCCACCAGAAACACTGGTGCTATAATTTCCTAATAATTACTAGTCTCTGTACAATCTCCACAATAAGAATACTATCTGCCATACCCAGAACTAGTCAGTGGATTCCTTTCACATATATACCTGCCTACATTATGAGATGATAATATTACTAGTCTCAACAAACCTCTTACAACTTCAGTACTTCCATGGTCATCAAGTGACTTAGAGGCAACAAACCTGCAGGTCTAGCTGGCCTAATTCATATTTCAAAGCATTTGAACACATATTAATACCTAATTTAGAGCAGACTTTTTCTTCTGTAATAAACTGCAGAAATGCTACAAACTATTATAGTTTGATTACCCATACTGGTAAAACCCACTGATGGAACTGATCATTTTTGTCTCATTTCTTTATTAACCCCTTCAAGACCAGAGATTTTTCATTTTTTCATCACTGACTTCGATGAGCCATAACATTTTTCTTTTTCCATTGATGTAGCTGCATGAGGGCTAGTTTTTACGCGGCATATGAACTTAATGTTCTCTGTGTCAGTATATACAATTACAGTTATACCAAATTTATTTTTAAAAATTTATGCTTTTACTTAAAAAATATTTTTAAAAACAAAAATTGCTTTCCATCACCATATTCCGAAATGCATAATTTTTTTTTTTTGCTGATAGCACAGGGAGGATCAGTTAATGTTACATTTACTTTCTAAGACAAAACAGATACAAAATAGGAATTTAAAAGTTCCGCCTTCTCAACTTCATTGTTAACCAATTCCCCATTTTCATTATGTAACATCCAGTAGCATCTTTGACTTTTCTTTTGACATACCCCCAAAATGCTTTTTTATTGATTTTGGCCACCCTTGCATTATTAGCTCTAGCTTTTCTGACACTTGCCCTACAGCTTCTGCAAACTGCATTATATTCTTTATATATTCCCCCCTCTTCCCATTTGATAAAAATATTTGTCTTCCTTTTTAGGATGTGTGTAAGTTCTGTTTTCATCTATCTTGGTCTCTTTAAATGCTTCCCATTCTTCCTTCTTTTAGAGATTGTTAACGATTTTGCTTTGAGAATCTCATTTCTTAATATTTTCAATCTGTCCGTAAGAACATCCATCCATTGGATCCTTCATACCCTCTTTATTAGATCATTAAAATTTGCCTTTCTGAAATCCAACCTTGAGGTTTGAGTCTTCTCAGGTCTCCCTCCCCTTTTTTTTTCAAAAGTCAAGGATAGCATGAACACTGCCTCCTAAGGTCCCTACTACCCTTCCTCAATAATTTCCTCCCTGTTTGTAAGAATTAGGTCCAAGATTGCAGATCCCCTTGTTTTCTCTTCTACCTTTTGGAAGATAAAGTTATCAGCAAGAGCAGATAAGAATTTGTTGGGTTGTACCATTGGATTGGTGTATTGCCAATGTGGTTCTAATATACAAAAAGGGGCAAGAAGAGAGCCTGGTAACTACAGGCCAGTAAGTCTCACTTCAATAATTGGAAAAATATCCGAGGGGTTTCTGAGAGATGCCATCCTAGAATACCTCAAGGAAAACAACAGTATAACTCATCAGCACGGTTTCATGAGGGGTTGATCATGTCAGACCAATTTGATAAGCTTCTACAATGAAGTAAGTTCTAGGCTGGACCTGGGAGAGTCTATTGATCTTCTATATCTGGATTTGACACCGTGCCGCATAATAGGCTGATATATAAAATGAGACAGCTCGGTCTGGGGGAACACGTGTGTATCTGGGTAAAGAACTGGCTCGGAGATAGACACCAGAGGGTGGTAATAAATGGTTTGGACCCTGGGCAACGGTCTCTGGTTGGGTGCCACAGGGTTCAGTATTTGGCCCCATTCAGTTCAATATATTTATCAATGACCTGATAGAGATACTACACAGTAAAATATCGATATTTGCAGACGATACTAAATTATAAAAAGTAATTAATACAACGGAGGACAATGTGCGGCAACAAATGCACCTCGATAAGCTGGGAGCAGGGGTATTAAAATAGCAAATGAAGTTCAATATTGCTAAATGTAAGGTTCTGCACATGGGCAGGAGAAACGGATGTCACCAATATACACTAAATGGGGTACTGATAGAGAAAAGTGATATGGAAAAAGACCTGGGGGTACTAGTGGACTGTAGACTAAACTGGAGCAACCAATGCCAGTCAGCTGCTGCAAAATAAAATAGTCTTGGGGTGTATTAAAAGAGGTATAGGGGCAAAGGATGAGAACATTATCCTTCCATTATATAAGGCACTTGTCAGGCCCCACATGGAATACTGAATACAGTTCTGGTCACCGGTGCTCAGGAAAGATGTTACAGTACTGGAGGGGGTTCAAAGAAGAGCAACTAAACTAATACATGGAATGACGGGACTGGAATACCCAGAGAGGCACCAAAACTGGGATTATTCACCCTGGAAAAAAGATGGCTAAGGGGCGACCAAATAACTATGTATTAATACATGAAGGGACGATACAAGGATCTCTCCCTGATCTGTTTATACCCAGGACTATAACTATAAAAAAAAGGGCATTCTCTACGGTTAGGGTCATTATGAGTAGGACCCAGCGCAGTAATTGAAGAAGTGAAAATTAGCATTTTACTTTTTTTTAACTTTGTATGTTTTTAGAAATTACATCTGGCAATGTAACTCCTGATTTATCTTCTTAATCTACTTGTCGCTGGACTTTTTCACATGACTGCAATGCTGTAATTCTTGATTGGTATATTTTGGAACATCATAAAACCAATAAATATTTTGTTAAACAAATTGGACCCAGCCTTCTTACTTAAGGTGACTTCAAAGTTTCACTGCTGTCAGGAAATTATCTTACTTTCCTTTTCTGCCAATTCAGAGAAACAGAGCTAGAATTCCATTCTCTGAATGCTCGCATGTGCCCCATCCAATATATTCAGGCTACAGCTCCATGGAAACAATCAAATGCCCTTTCTGTTGTATTTCAGAGCCTTAACAAGAAAGATTTGGCTAACCGTCCTTCTTCCCTATTCATCGGGACTACCTCCACTGCTAGGGCTTGAAGGGGTATTCCAGTAAGATTAAGTTATTCCCTATCCACAGGATGACTAGCTGATTAATAGGAATTCAATGCTGTGACCCCCACCGATCCCAAGAATGGGGTCCAGTTAGAGATGAGCGAGCATGCTCGGTAATGGCATTTACTCGAGAGAGCAACGCTATTTTCGAGTAACTGCATGCTCGTTGGGGTAAATTTTGGGGGGAGAGTGATCTCTCTCTCACTGCTCCCCCACAACCCCCCCCCCCTGAATTTTCTTCGACAAGCATGTAGTTACTCGAAAATTGCGTTGCTCTCTCTCGTAAATGCCTTTAGCGAGCATGCTTGCTCATCTCTAGGTCCGGTCAGTCTCCTAATGAATAAAGCAGAGGTCATGCTAATTACATGTCTTCATAAATTTTCCTATAAAGTCAAATTGGATAAGCTCATGGAGGATTGTCAGACAAAAGGGGGAAGTTCCTCCCTCACCTGCCCAAGTCCTTTCAAAAATCTTTTCATTGGGATCAATCACCCCAAATGTTCTAACAAGATCACTTCCAGAATAGGAGTCCTGGAGGAAATTCCTCCAAAAGTGGAAACAATTTCAGGGGCACAAACAAAAAACAGAATTTCTGATGTTGGAACTTCGCCGGTGTGAGGCTGCCTGTCTTTTATTGATAGATCAAATAAGAGATCTTTGGGTTATAGAAATTATTAGAAGAGGTTCTGCTTTAAACCTCAATCAGAAGCCAATAGAAAGATTTTTTTAATAACGTCCTCTCTAGCCTCTCTCAAATTCTAGAAACTCTACTTTAGAGCTAATTTTAATATCAGTGCTGGAAGATGTCCCAGACAGAAAGAAACAGAAGAATCGATTTACCAGCGTTGTTTGTGCCCAAGCCCCTTGGAAAATGGAAACTTATTATAGACTCTTACTATTTAAACCAGTTTAAGTAGAAAAAAATCCTGGATGGTGACCATAACATTGGTCAAGACGGCTCTTCAGAAAAGATTTTTCATTTCCTTGGATCTAAAGTATGGGTATTCCCATATCCTTATGTTCAGGGACCACAGGAAGTTTCTCTGCATTTTGGTCTATATAAAAGATTGCCGGCTTAATCTGCAGTTCAAGGGGCTTCCTTTTGGCATCACCTCTGCTCTTCATCTATTTACCAAGGTAAGTTCTGTTGTAGTTGCACAGCTAAAATTCCTGGAATTATTATAGTCCCTTATCTAGATGACTGACTCATCATTGCACATTCAGTAAGGTTGCGGGCTCAATTCCCGCGTAGTTCAGGTAGCTGGCTAACGGTTGACTCAGCCTTCCATCCTTCCAAGGTCGGTAAAATGAGTACCCAGCCTGCTGGAGGGTAAAAGATGACTGGAAAGGCAATGGCAAACCACTCCACAAAAAGTCTGCCAAGAAAACGTCACAATGTGACCTCACCCTAGGAGTCAGCCATGACTCTGTGCTTGCATCAGGGGACTTTACCTTATCTAGGTGACTGGCTCATTGTTGCACTTTCATGGCAAAATAACGCAACAGTCAATGAACTGAGGGCAGATATTGAACAAAAATGGTGTTTAGCGCCAAAGTAACATCCACATGATTGCGAGGACTCAAAAAATTCCTCAGCAGAACGTTGCCTGGAGTATCCCACTTCCTCCGCTGACCTGCTTCCCATAATGCATCCTGATGCCATCTCCTTCCTGGGTACAAGATGCACATGCAGTCAAGCATCCACATGATGTAAAAGAAAATGTGATTCATCAGAACAGGCCACCTTCTTCCAATGTTCCATGGTCTAGATCTGAGGCTTGCGGGCCGACTGTGGGCAGTTCTCATAGTGGACAGGAGTCAGCATGGAAACTTTGACAATTCTGTTTATACGTAATCACTTCTGCAGCAAACTGCAACGCATTGTGTTCTGACACCTTTCTATCATAGCCAGCATGGATTTTTTTCAACAATTTGTGCTGTAGTGCTATAGTAGCGCTTCCCACAAGGCATCACTGAGCCTTGGGCATTAATGACACTAATTGATACATGGGTTGTCCTTCCTTGAGCCACTTTTGGTAGGTACTAACCACCGCATACCAGGAACACCCCACAACACATAGTTTTGGAGATGTTCTGATCCACTTGTTTAGACATTACAATTTGGCCCTTGGGTCGGGAGGGGTAACATCACTCCTTAGGGAGAGCCCCAAGAAGGTGAGTGAGGAGCCTTATAAGGCCATCCATGTTCCTCTGGGTAATATGCAAATAGCAAAGATGGAACAATACTACTTCCAATATCACGAACTGAATGTCCCCTTACTGCCTAATATATCCCACACCTTGAGAGTGATTTTGTATGTATGTCAGCAAAAAATATAAAACTTTTTGACTTTTGGAATACAGTGTTGAAAAAAAAAAAGAATCACTGCATCCGTTAACATCAGGCAATGTGCTTTAAGGGTTAAACACCCACATCAATGCCCCGCACCAGCAGCAATGATTCCATAGTCCCCTTGATAATTTTACACTTCCATTGCTACAGCTTATATGTTGTGCCATGACATGACTACCACTGCAGCAAACCCGTGGACATGCCACTATAGAGCACTGTAAATAGAGCGCGTCCACTAAGCGTGCAGAACAAGCCGCTTCACTCTGGTACAGATTTATAGTGAACTGCATACAAAAAGAGCTGCTGCTTATCTGTCCTATATTATCTCATGGTTTTCCCACTGGGTGGCAGCGCACGTTTATTCGTGTGAGCCGTATGAGATGTATACATCTTATATATCAAACCTTCAAATTTGCTGTCGTTTAGAAACAAAAACAGAAATTACAAGGTCCTATGGTAACATTAAGGTTGGGCTCAGACAACCATGTGTGCCACACCGGTATATTTTACGCAGCAAGTACACAATCATGAGTATTTGTTGTGTGCCACCACTCCCCATGCACTGTCTTGGCATGCATATGCACTTAATACGTGCCAAGTTAGAACATGCAATTTTTTTGAATGCATGTGTGAGTGGTCCAATAGAAATCAATGGGCTATTGGCATTGCATGTTGCACGCAGGAAAATTTACACGTGACAAGTAATGACAATATACCCATGTGAGACAGACCTAAGACAAAAATACTTTTCACTGTGTACCTCTGCTACAGCTGTAGAATAGCACCAACACCATATTTTCTTGTTACAGCTGCTGAACGATAAACTAGCAGATATAATGTCCACATATGACTAGTTATGGTACCCATATGATTCCTCTATAATTGCAGTGTTAGTAGTCATTGTGGCTCAGTATAAAGGGGTATGGCCTAAAAATTTTAATTAACGCACTTGGTGCGCCGCAAAAATCACTCCACTTTGGTCCCTACAAAACACAGGTAAAAGAAAACAAGCTAAAGTTTTACACCTATGTAAAAGCAGCAGAATAAAACACCAAATCGGACCACATACCTCAGATGGGATAGTTTCAACCCTAAAACACATCAAAAAGTCGATCATTTACTGCCAGAACATCAGATAGAACCGGATCTGCTGCAACCCAACAGACAGAGAGGAACATCTATACCATCTCAAAAGGACATTTTTAAACCAGGGCGACCATCTGACCTCAACTGATGACCAAATCACCAGAGCCACCAGGATATCCAGGAATCAACTACTCCAATACACGGAGAAGGGAGAAAACAGTTTCTAGTAGTGACCTACAATTCACAGCTGGAGGTACTAAGGAAAATTGCAAAAATACTCCATCTTACCTACACAAGGGCGACCGTCTGACCACCATATTCTCGGACTCTCCGCTTCTGTGTTACAGGCAACCTTCTAATTGGAGGAACTGTATAATCAGGAGTGCATTGCCCCCCCCCGACACACAAAAAGGAACTTATCCCTGTAAGGTAAGGAGCTGTAAGACCTGCGGACATGTATGGACCGCAGACAGGATACAGATCCCCAACACACAGCAGGACTAGAAGATCCCTGTAATGTAAGGAGCTGTAAGACCTGCTGACATGTACGGACCGCAGACAGGATACATAACCCTAACACACAGCAGGACTATAAGATCCCTGTAAGGTAAGGAGCTGTAAGACCTGCTGACATGTACGGACCGCAGACAGGATACATAACCCCAACATACAGCAGGACTATAAGATCCCTGTAATGTAAGGAGCTGTAAGACCTGCTGACATGTACGGACCGCAGACAGGATACAGATCCCCAACACACAGCAGGACTATAAGATCCCTGTAATGTAAGGAGCTGTAAGACCTGCTGACATGTACGGACCGCAGACAGGATACAGATCCCCAACACACAGCAGGACTATAAGATCCCTGTAATGTAAGGAGCTGTAAGACCTGCTGACATGTATGGACCGCGGACAGAATACATAACCCCAACACACAGCAGGACTATAAGATCCCTGTAATGTAAGGAGCTGTAAGACCTGCTGACATGTACGGACCGCAGACAGGATACATAACCCCAACACACAGCAGGACTATAAGATCCCTGTAATGTAAGGAGCTGTAAGACCTGCTGACATGTACGGACCGCGGACAGGATACATAACCCCGATACACAGCAGGACTATAGGATCCCTGTAATGTAAGGAGCTGTAAGACCTGCTGACATGTATGGACCGCGGACAGAATACATAACCCCAACACACAGCAGGACAATAAGATCCCTGTAATGTAAGGAGCTGTAAAACCTGCTGACATGTATGGACCGCGGACAGGATACATAACCCCAACACACAGCAGGACTATAAGATCCCTGTAATGTAAGGAGCTGTAAGACCTGCTGACAGGTACGGACCGCGGACAGGATACATAACCCCGATACACAGCAGGACTATAGGATCCCTGTAATGTAAGGAGCTGTAAGACCTGTTGACATGTACGGACCGCCGACAGGATACATAACCCCAACACACAGCAGGACTATAAGATCCCTGTAATGTAAGGAGCTGTAAGACCTGCTGACATGTACGGACCGCCGACAGGATACATAACCCCAACACACAGCAGGACTATAAGATCCCTGTAATGTAAGGAGCTGTAAGACCTGCTGACATGTACGGACCGCCGACAGGATACATAACCCCAACACACAGCAGGACTATAAGATCCCTGTAATGTAAGGAGCTATAAGACCTGCTGACATGTATGGACCGCAGACAGGATACAGATCCCCAACACACAGCAGGACTATAAGATCCTGTAATGTAAGGAGCTGTAAGACCTGCTGACATGTACGGACCACAGACAGAATACAAATCCCCAACACACAACAGGACTATAAGATCCCTGTAATGTAAGGAGCTGTAAGACCTGCTGACAGGTACGGACCGCGGACAGGATACATAACCCCGATACACAGCAGGACTATAGGATCCCTGTAATGTAAGGAGCTGTAAGACCTGTTGACATGTACGGACCGCCGACAGGATACATAACCCCAACACACAGCAGGACTATAAGATCCCTGTAAGGTAAGGAGCTGTAAGACCTCCTGACATGTACAGACCGCGGACAGGATACATAACCCGAACACACAGCAGGGCTATAAGATCCCTATAATGTAAGGAGCTGTAAGACCTGCTGACATGTACGGACCGCGAACAGGAAACAGATCCCCAACACACAGCAGGACTATAAGATCCCTGTAAGGTAAGGAGCTGTAAGACCTCCTGACATGTACGGACCGCGGACAGGATACAGATACCCAACACACAGCAGGACTATAAGATCCCTGTAATGTAAGGAGCTGTAAGACCTGCTGACATGTACGGACCGCAGACAGGATACATAACCCCAACACACAGCAGGACTATAAGATCCCTGTAATGTAGGAGCTGTAAGACCTGCTGACATGTACGGACCGCCGACAGGATACGGATCCCCAGCACACAGCAGGACTATAAGATCCCTGTAATGTAAGGAGCTGTAAGACCTGCTGACATGTACAGACCGCAGACAGGATACGGATCCCCAACACACAAGAGGACTATAAGATTCCTGTAAGGTAAGGAGCTCTAAGACCTGCAGACATGTATGGACCGCCGACCGGATACATAACCCCAACACACAGCAGAACTATAAGATACCTGTAATGTAAGGAGCTGTAAGACCTGCTGACATGTACGGACCGCGGAGAGGATACATAACCCCAACACACAGCAGGACTATAAGATCCCTGTAATGTAAGGAGCTGTAAGACCTGCTGACATGTACGGACCGCCGACAGGATACATAACCCCAACACACAGCAGAACTATAAGATACCTGTAATGTAAGGAGCTGTAAGACCTGCTTACATGTACGGACCGCGGAGAGGATACATAACCCCAACACACAGCAGGACTATAAGATCCCTGTAATGTAAGGAGCTGTAAGACCTGCTGACATGTATGGACCGCCGACCGGATACATAGCCCCAACACACAGCAGGGCTATAAGATCCCAGTTATGTAAGGAGCTGTGAGACTTACTGACATGTACGGACCGCCGACAGGATACAGATCCCCAACACACAGCAGGACTATAAGATCCCTGTAATGTAAGGAGCTATAAGACCTGCTGACATGTATGGACCGCAGACAGGATACAGATCCCCAACACACAGCAGGACTATAAGATCCTGTAATGTAAGGAGCTGTAAGACCTGCTGACATGTACGGACCACAGACAGAATACAAATCCCCAACACACAACAGGACTATAAGATCCCTGTAATGTAAGGAGCTGTAAGACCTGCTGACAGGTACGGACCGCGGACAGGATACATAACCCCAACACACAGCAGGGCTATAAGATCCCTGTAATGTAAGGAGATGTAAGACCTGCTGACATGTACGGACCGCAGACAGGATACAGATCCCCAACACACAGCAGGACTATAAGATCCCTGTAATGTAAGGAGCTGTAAGACCTGCTGACATTTACGGACCGCAGACAGGATACATAACCCCAACACACAGCAGGACTATAAGATCCCTGTAAGGTAAGGAGCTGTAAGACCTGCTGACATGTACGGACCGCGGACAGGATACGTATCCCCAACACACAGCAGGACTATAAGATCCCTGTAATGTAAGGAGCTGTAAGACCTGCTGACATGTACGGACCGCAGACAGGATACATAACCCCAACACACAGCAGGGCTATAAGATCCCTGTAATGTAAGGAGCTGTTAGACCTACTGACATGTACGGACCGCAGACAGGATACATAACCCCAACACACAGCAGGACTATAAGATCCCTGTACTGTAAGGAGCTGTAAGTCCTGCTGACATGTACGGACCGCGGACAGGATACATAACCCCTACACACAGCAGGACTATAAGATCCCTCTAAGGTAAGGAGCTGTAAGACCTGCTGACATGTACGGACCGCGGACAGGATACATAACCCCAACACACAGCAGGACTATAAGATCCCTATAATGTAAGGAGGTGTTAGACCTGCTGACAGGTACGGACCGCAGACAGGATACGGATCCCCAACACACAGCAGGACTATAAGATCTGATCTGCTGCAGTAAATGTCCTGTTGGGGCCCTTTATGTTGGGGAAACAGGACAAAAACTGAAAGCGAGGATGAGATCTCATCGCCGTACAATTGAGGAGAGAAGGATAGAATTCCCTGCGGCCGAGCACTTTTGTAGACACGGACCTGACATGTAAGGTATTTCAAATAACAAAGCCATAGCGGAATTTGAGAATATGAATTTAAAACAACTTTTAACACTTTCAACAGAGAGTTAAATTGTTTAAGAGAATTCATGCCTGACTGGGAAGTATGAGACATCTATAGCACAGATAACACTGGTGACCTCCTAACACTAATTCAGAGACCATAAAACCTTCACATCTCTGTCAGTGACGATTTAAAGATGTTTGTATTTCTGTTGTAGTATTCTTTCAGCCCCTTAGTGATTGCCCCCTTGCCTTTCTGTGTCCTGCTTTATGGGATTTAATCCTCGGGGCCGTAAAAACACGCTCGCCCTGAGGATTAAAGCCGCGGAGCCTGTGGACGTAATAGCTCCATGCTATGAGCTGTAATAGGGGGCTGCAATGATTGACCCCTGGTCATGCGATTGACGTTACCCAATGGCTAAAAGTCGCATAAATGTAAAAAAAAAAGTGAAATAAAGTTAAAGATTCATCTCCGCTCATGGATCATATCCGTGAGGGGAGATGAAATTACGTGCCTAAAGCCCCCTGGATGTATCCATGGACCTTATCCCAGCTTCTGCGCATGCACCCCTCGACAAAGTGGCGGACACATACGCAAAAGCAGCAGATTGCCAGGGTAATTTAAAATCTCCCTGCTCCTGACTGCCAAATATAGCCGAGAGATCTCACAGGGGCTGCAGGTACATGGTCCCTAGTCACGTGATCACTGCTATCCAATAGATAATGGTGATCACCTAAAAGTTAAAAAAAGTGAGACTCTCACCTCCAGTCATGGATCCGATCTGTGAGGGGGGGTAAAATTACTTACCTAAGGCCTCCGGCAATGTCCCGCGATGGGATCCTTATCCGCAGACCTTTCCCAAGCTTTGGAGCATGCACCCATCTCCAAAATAGTGGAAGTAAGCGCAGAATATGGGGAGGGCCCATGAAATTTGAAATCTTCTTGCTGCTAAAGGTAAAAATCACAGAAAGGGAATTATCAAACAGAAAAACAATCACAGAAAGCAGCCACATCCTCAGTGATACAAGAGGGCCGGCCTATAAACCACATATCCCTCAAACATGCAGAGGCCAGACTGCTATATGGAGGAGCCAAAAACAGACACATGTGAGGACACTGATGAGACAACCACTCACAGCCCTCTTTATAATGAGGGGGTGGCTGCTTAGTGTTAATTCCTGCACAAGAAAGTCAAATACAGGATGTCAGTCCACATGATACGTGTAGTGCACCATGCAGTCACTAAAGGTGACCTGGAGCAGTGACTGAGGGCTGCGGTGAGCGGTCTGCAGTCACGTGATCGCCATTATCCAACGGATAGTTGAAGTGTAATGCTCCTTTCAGATTGGGCCCCATTGTGCATACAGATATAAGAGTAGGGCCACAATGGGAATGTCTCTGAACACGGGACAAAAACAGTTTTTAAAATAATATGATTGCCAAAAAAATAAAAATCTTAATTTTTTTCCTTACATTCATTCAAAAACTGTGGGGTCAAAATACGCAGTACACACCTAGATGAATTCATTAAGGGGTCTAGTTTCCAAAATATGGTCATTTGTGGGGGTTCTCCATCGTTTTATCAGCTCAAGGACTCTACAAGTGGCAATGGGGCCTAAATCACCTTCAAGCTAAATGTCTGTTCTGAAAGCCCCCGGCTGCTCTTTTTGTTTGTGCATACGGACATAAGATTTGGGCCAGATTGGGTATGTTCCTGAACACAGGACAGACAGGGGGATCTATTTTGGGGTGTAGATCCTCCTTTTCATGTGCACTATAGAAAAAAAACTGTCTTTAAAATGACATATCTGCAAAAATATGAAATGTTATTTTTCCCCTCTAAATTGCATTACCCATGACCCCCTCAGTGAATATACTAAGGGGTGGAGGGACGTACCTCCTAAGGAACGACTTATGGAAAACACTATGGATTCTCCTTGTGTCTGGCAGTGCCAGCTCGTACGCCATAGGATTAATCCCTCTGGTGACTAGAAAAGGGCCCACAAATCCGGGAGCCAACTTCAACTAAGGCACTTCTAACTTCAGATTCTTAGAGGACAAGTATACCAGCTGGACCACAAAAAAGGGTTCAGAAATAGTACGCGTACCTCTACTCCTCCTTAGCATCGCACCCCTGGGCTGCTCCAAGTTGCCACGCACCTTCTCCCACACCCCCCGCAGGTCCTGAACCCGAGCATCTGCAGAGGGATTGTTAGAGGAGGAGAGGAACAACACCGCAAAACTGGGATTAAAACCAAAAGTACAGAAGAAAGGAGACACGCCAGACGCCGAATGTGTATGGTTATTGATAGCAAATTCCGCCAACGCTAAATAATTGACCCAGAGACTCTGACAATGACTCACGTACATTCTGATGTGCTGAAGCAGTTCCTGGTTCATACGTTCCGTCTGCCCATTCGACTCCGGGTAAAAAAGCAGAAGAAAACGACGACCTGATACCGATACTCTTACAAAAAGCCCTCCAAATCTGGGCAACTGTTACGGCACTCCGACCCCCGAGCGCCAGGTAGGGTGCCCTGAACTTCCCGCACCCCACTGTCCCTGCCTACTTGCCTCGACCCTGGCTAACCCCAGGCGGACAACTGGACGGCGATCCCTACCCTGGCTAGGGACCTGGCGACTGAAAGGTAGAATCTAACTAGCGGGGGGACAGAGTGCCGACAGGGAGGCAGATGGAAATGACCAAACAGAAACAGACTGAACTGCAGAAAAGCTGGAGGAAGCTGACAGGCAAACTAGGAGCTGGCTGAGACTAGCTGCAGACAGACTAACTAGACGCTGACAGAACCAGTAACTGGCAGTTAACTCAGATCACTGCCAGTCCTTTAACTACAAGGCTCCGCCCAGGGGCAGAGAGTGGGAGGAGGCAACTCCTCCCACTGCTGCATAAGAAGGATGGAGGCGTGCGGGCGGCACCCTAGGGGCACCCTAGGGGCGGACACACCCATGCCGCCGCCCACCGGCCGCCCCAAGCCGCCGGGAGAGCCCCGACACCAGAGCTCCAGGACGCCTGCGCCGACTCCGGAGCGACGCGCACCGACCGCGGGACCCCGCGCGCCCTGCATAGTAACAGCAACAAATTGGACTCCCCAGTCAGAAACAATATCCTTAGTCATCAGGAATCCACCAGCTGACACAGAGACGAGACATAAGACATTTGGAGGCTGCACCTGTCAGGGGAAGGGAAAAGGGGCACTGCATGTGCTGCAGACTAGGACTACAGGTGTCCAAACCATGTTTAGAGAAGCAGAGAGACACAACAGACCTACATGGAAACACAGATCAGAGTGGGAACAAAACAGATACATCCCAACAGTACAAGACCAGCATCAACTACTGACCGGAGCTGGGATTATATGTGCCGCAGACTAAAGGAGATTGGCTGCTGGAGAATACCATGCCCAGCCAGCTCAATTAACCCCTACCTGTGGAGCTGTGCTGCTAGGAACGTTAGTACTACAGATCCCAGCAGCACACATAATAAAACCTTGAAAAATAGCTGGCACGTTACAACCCGAATGGCATGACTAGACATTCAAAATTCGTCTCCCTCTCTGATACGGATGAGATTATAGACTCTCCGAAGATCGAGCCTTGAGAACCAACGGGCTCCTACAACCTGGTTGAGGAGGTCAGGAATCGGGGGTAAAGAGTACTGATTCTTGATGGTTATCCTGTTCAAGGCTCTATAATCAACACAGGGCAGAAGGCCACCATCCTTCTTCTCCAGGAAAAATAACTCTGCCCCCGCAGGTGATTCGGAAGGACGTATATGTCCCTTGGCGAGACTTTTCGTAATATACTCTTTCATTGCCTCGCATTCAGGGACTGTTACATTATATATTCTCCCCTTGGGGATCTTGCTCCCAGGAATCAGATCGATCTTGCAATCCCATTAACGGTGCGGAGGTAACGTCTCAGAAAGTTGTTTCAAAAACACATCAGAAAAATCTTCAATATACGGAGGTAACCCCCTTACCTCACACTCAGTGGAATGCACCTGGACTGAGACCAAATGCTCGCTGCAAACCCCCAATTGCACTATTTAAGAGGTTGACCAATCAATCGGGATTGTGAAGCCGGAGCCAGGGTAAGGCCTCCTTCCCAGAAACGGATTTCTATTGAACCTAATAGCTCAGGGCACACACCGCGGAATTCCGCACCGTGAAATCTCCCGTCCTCACCCGCCGCATGCTCTATTTGCCGCGGGTGTACGCACGGACGGCTTCCATTGAAGTCAATGGAAGCCGTCCGTTTACGCTATCTCCTGCTGTAACACAGCGGAAGATAGCGCGAAAACGCTTTCCCGCCTACCGCCGCGGCGTCATATGACGCGGTCGGCCATGTCATGTGATGCGGTGGGCGTGTCATGTGACGTGGCGGCGGTGGGCGGGGAAGCGTCATGCGGGAGCGAAGATGCCGGATCCGCTGGTAAGTATAGGGTCTCTGGGGGGCGCCGTGACGGGCTTCGCCACGGAATATTCCGCGGCGGAGCCCGTTACGCTCATGTGCAGCCGGCCTAACCCAAGGACTAAATCAACTGATAGACTCTCCATCACCAGAAAAGAACACACCTCAGAATGAAGCGCCCCTACAGAAAAAACTAATTCAGGAGTCCTCGTACTGATTAACCCTGCAGACAATGGAGTAGAATCAATACTTGAGACCCGGATTGGAGGATTCACTGGTAAAAGATATGCAGACAAAAATTTGACAAATTCAAAATTAATGAAGTTTGCGGCGGCCCCTGAATTAATGAAAGCCCACTTCCATTGACTGGACTTCTTGGGTAGCTGAGGTCCTGGACAGATTCTCGGACCGGTTCACGGGCAGTTCGGTCTGCGTCTTCCGTCGGTCTCTAAGACGACGGTCAGCCTTTACCGCGATAGTCATGGCCTGCTCTAACGTCTCGGTTCCGGGTGCGACAACAACAAATCTTTTATGGACTCAGACAAACCAGTTAAAAACAAGTCTTTCAGAGCGCGGTCATTCCATCTTGATTCCACACAAAACTGGCGAAACTGAGAACAGAATTCTTCCGCGGAATGTCTGCCTTGTCGCAGACTCAAAAGCTTACTTACAGCGTACCCCGACCTATCTGGCTCACTGACTGAAAGCAAACAAGGAGAAAACTAGAGAGCAGTTGTGAACAAACCACGTCAAACCAACAGACACATGTGGAGTACCGGAGGGCAAAACAGAAACAGAGTCAAATACAAGGCCGAAGTCAAAACACATATAAGTCAGGTCAGTTTGTCAGGGAAATTTCTGCGTACAGCACCAATCAGGCCCACCCCAATGCCTCGCTGCCGGCGGTAAAGAAGAGACACCACACACGGAGGTCTGGTATAGTTCCTCACACGGGGACATGACTGCGCACTTTATTACAGATTACATGGGATCTTATACCCTTTGGTCTCATCACCAGGAATGGTTGATGGGCTCATTGGCTCAAATTCACCGCATAACCATATATGTGAAGTCTGGATTTCCAGCTGAGACACTGATGATTATATATGTAGTTGAACAGTCGTTATCTAGATACGGCGCTTCTGGGAAAACAGCCAAGCACACGGCCTTCGTGTCCGGTTCTTCCTTGCGGTGTTTAAGATACATTTTGTCTTCGTCTTGCAAGGCCTTTGGAATATCTGATGTAAAGCGACAGATTAAGTTTTTCTCATTTTAACTTTGAATAGAACTTGCATAAAGGTATAAAAGCATAAAAAAAACCATATGGCAATATATACATATACCCTCACAAGTAGATGCGGGTGTAGGCAGATAAATCAAACCAAACACCAGCACCAGTGTCTGGGCCAGCCAGGTCTATATACTGAACTCCCCGCCCAGAGGAGCAGGGCAAAGTCACATGACACCTGGAGGGGATTATAAAGCCGCCTCCCGACGGTGGCACGCACCAGCCCGAGCGCCGCGCAGCTGACCAGCGGTCATGCGCACGGCGCACGGCACGCTGCTGCGACCAACCACCAGAGTGGGGGAACCCCGGACAGAACTGCCAGACCGGGCCCCCGCAGCACCCAGACGAGCACCCAGCACCAACCGGACCGCGGCGCCCCTAGTGGTAACCCCATATCTAACACATCCCTCTTGCATTTCATCTTGGTGTTTCTGTTAGTATTGATGTACTTCACTTGACAAAAGACAGTGGACAGCAAATTAGGAGTTGGAACCCTAGTGATCAGCATTTTAGAGTGAATTTTTAGCAGAAAAACATTATTTTAGGTAATTAAAGAGATTTGCATTGACTGTCATATTAAAGGGGTTGTCCCGCGGCAAAATCGAAATTTTTTTTTTTCAACAGACCCCTGCATTATGCCCTGTTAAAAAGAATGCATTTGTTAATTTTTAAAAATAACATTTCGCTTACCTGCATCCCCGTTCTGCAGCTTCTTCTTTTCTTCTTTTAAAGATGGCGCCGCTGGTCTTCTCCCATGGTGCACCGTGGATTTGCTTCTCCTCTCTTGCGTTCCACTGCCGATACAGCCACCTCATTGGCTGATCGGCACCACGTGACGGAGGCGGAGCTACAATGATGACGCGCAGACCAGCTCTCCGGCGTGAGCACGCCGGAGCGGCCCCATTCACCAGGCAGAAGGCCGCACAGCGCAAGCGCGTCTAAAGTAGCTAGAAGACACAGAAATTAGACGGATCCATGGAGACGGGGACGCTAGCAACGGAGCAGGTAAGTGAATAACTTCTGTATGGCTCATAATTAATGCACGATGTATATTACAAAGTGCATTAATATGGCCATACGGAAGTGTATAGACCCACTTGCTGCCGCGGGACAACCCCTTTAACACGAGTCGTCTCAGGGCGCAGCGATAACTTAAATATGGTGCATAGCTGTTACATGTAAAATCTACTCAAAAGTAATGAGCGCTGTGTCTGTCTGGGGGAAAAAGTTCAGTCTCCAGAGTAGAATAGTCGAACCCAGGAGCTTATTTTAGCAGAAAACAAGAAAGGTTTAGAAGTTTTCATGAAGGAAATAAAAATTCTTAAGTAAATATTTAAAAATCTTGTATTATAGTTAATCCAGTCTGATCACAATGAAATGTTTTCTTCCCTCTCAGGATTGAATTGGCTCCTGTCTTATGTTTGCACATTTTGCATTATATACGCGGAACGAAGATCTAACGAAGATCACGTTTTCTCCATTCCCCGGTTAATATATATACTGTGTTTTGTTAGGGGTTTCAATGCCGGACCCCCAGCCAGTAAAGTACTTGCGACCACTTGTCCGTAAGTAAATGCTGTCAGGACAGGGTCCAGGATAATGGAAGTCCCCGAGAAAACCCGCAACCCCTGTCCCTGCCTACTTGCCCTGCTGGGCTAACCCCCAGGGCGACAATTGGGCGGCGGTCCCTACACTCACTAGGGAAGCGGGACACGGGAAGACAAACAGACAGTGGAGACAAACAAACGGTAGAATGGTCAGACAATCCGGGTCAGCAATAGGAGGGTACGCAGTACAGGGGGGTCAGGCAAAAACGAAGTCAAGTCCAAAAGCAGAAGTCAGAAAGCCGGGGTCACAACAGGAGTCAAACAATACGCTGGTGCAACTGGAAGACCAAACTAACACTGGCAATGCTGGAAGGAAACAGAGACATTTAAATGCTGTCAGAGCTCCCGCCCCAGCAGCTGATTGGGGCAGGGAGCCTGACAGCAGCAGGATCCAATCAAGGAGACGCTGGGAACACCGCCCCCAGCCTGGCTGAGCAAATGGATGCCAAGGAAGCACGCTTGGTAGTCATGGAGATGGGGACACGCGGGGCGGCACCTGCTGCGTCCCTAGCAACCCGGCGGCGACCAGGGTTACAGCGGCCAGGGGAGATCACGAGAACCGGGGCTCCCCTGCGCCGCACTTCTGCAACCCGGGTGGTAAGACTGGCAGTGCGGGCACAGCAGCCCCGAGAGTTGCCGGTTCTGACAAATGCGTTACATGCTCCTGATTACAGTGATGTCATCACAGGTCCTAAAGCATAAAACAGGTAGAGCCTGACAGCTGTATGCTGAAAGGACCTGTGATGATGTCACCATCATGTGATCAGTCGCCTGCTCTTAGCTCCGCCCCTGATCATATGATGGTGACGTCATCATAGGTGCTTCACTTTATTCAAAATGTGCAGAGCCGGACAGCAGTTGTAAGCTGACAGGACCTTTGATAATGTCACTGTCATGTGTCTTAGCTCCGCCCCTGATCACATGATGGTGGCGTCATCACAGATCCTAAACTAGCAGAGGCTGATGAAGAATACTTGTAGCAGAGCTGTGTGTGAGATGCACACATAGAAGAGCTGTGCGTGTGTGATGCGCATATAGCAAAGCTGTGTGTGGTGTGTGTGACACGAATATGTAGCAGAGCTGGGTGTGGTGTATGTGACACGCGCATGTAACAGAGCTGTATGTGGTGTGTGTGACGCGCATGTAGCAGAGCTATGTGTGGTGTGATACACGCATGTAGCAGAGCTGTGTGTGGTGTGATACACACATGTAGCAGAGCTGTGTGTGGGGTGTGTAACACGTGCATGTACTATAGCTGTGTGTGTGATGCACATGTAGCGGAGCTGTGTGTGTGACACTTGCATGTAGCAGAGCTGTGTGTGGTATGTGTGATGCACATGTAGCAGAGCTGTGTGTGTGTTACACACACATGTAAGCAATGATGAGACGTCATCACAGGTCCTATACCAGCAGGTCCTAAAACAGCAGCCGTGTGCTTACAACTCCAATCCCTTTCACTATATTATGTCAGTAAGTGGTGCATTGCACCACAAGAAACACTGGTACTATAATTTCCTAATAATTACTAATCAGTTGATAGAAAGGGTGTTTGCCTTGCTGGGGCGTATTGTCACCGCATATTACACGGATTTCCCATGCGTTACATGTCGTGAATGGAGGCAATGGACTTTCATTCTTCCATGTACACCTGTGTGTGGGCACTGCCTATCAATATGCAGAAGAAATAGATCGCAGCATGCTCTATTTCTCTGTGTATCATACGTAGCCCTTGTATGAAACACTGTCTATACGCATGCATTGAGTAAGGGCAATTTGAAAAACAATCACATTGCACATGTCCATGTTGGCGTCATTTGGAGCCAGTTCCACATACAGCCCCTATGCGGTCTCTGCCGGCAGAGCATATAGGCTGTAATGTGTATAATGCTGCTGGAGAGCTGCAACGTTGTACACATTCGCCCATGTGAAGGAGCCCTTACAGAAATCTGCAGGCTGCTAACGAAGTTGTCCGGGTCTGAACTATTGATGAGCTATCTCAGGATAGGTCATCAATTTGTGATTGGCGGATGTCCGTCTTTTGGGACACCCAGTGATTAGTTGTTATCTGGACCAATGTCAGTGTCTATGGAGCTGGAAGCCGACAGCTCCATGCAAGCCTTTCACACAGGCTGGAATATTCTGCAACGGTGTTGCAGAATATCCCGTCTTTGAATTCCGCACCATAACCCGCGCTGCTAACTGGAGATTTGGAAGCGGAATTGCCGGCACAATTCTGCTGTTTTTAAATTCCCCCCAAAATCCACCCTTTAGCAGTGCAGGTTTTGGGGCGGAGGCCATATACCCCAACACTGTTGCAGAATATTCTGTTCTGTTCCAAGGGCCCCTAAAAAAATTGTCAAAAGTGCCTTGGACAAAGTAGCTCCCCTTGCCCTTCCCCTCATGCAGAACGCAGAAACCTTGGTACACGTCTCCAACACACATCCTGCAGAGGTACTTTAGGTGTGCCGAACGTCTTCAGAGAAAATCACATGTGTCAGCAGATTACCTCAATTACAAGCTTCTGTTCCGAACTGACACCATACCACCAGGCCTATTTAACCACCTTCACCTCTGTATTATCAATAGTGAACGACTGCTGTTTATCTCAATGGAGAGGGGCGGGGAAGCGAGAGGAGAGAAACCTCCTGCACTGCCCCGCCCCCTGCTGGCCGCTCCATGAACCAGCCTGCTCTGCTAGCTCCTGTGCTGGAGCATGGCATCGCAGAGACACAGGGACGGGTGTCGGGCATCGTTTGCCCAACACTCGTTCTGTGTAAATGGGCCTTTAGTTAAAATGATCAGTTTCCCAAGGCTCCTTTTTCTACTGCAAACAATACCACTCTTAATTCAAAGGTGTGATCTGGGAAAGCTACACACGGCTTCCTTGGCTTTTGTGTGGTCGCGAAAGGCAACCATGCATTGCTTTAAAAAAATTAATGCTCCCCAAGAGCGGAGGAGGAATTAATTTTTCTGACATCCGACTATTTAATGTTGCTAGTCTATTGAGACACTCTTTGGACTGACTGCGAGGTTCCAGCGATTACTCAAATACTAACCTGGAAGTGGGACTAGTTGGGCCATGGAGTCTAAAGTCCCTCCTACACAACAGCCACACTAATCTCCCGATTGAATGCAAACACTCCATTATGGCAAAGGATACCATAGCAGCCTGGAAAATAACCTGGAAAATGTTTGGATTACCGTTTAGAATATCTAAACATATGGATTTATGGAACCACCCAGACTTCAAGGAGGGGAGGGAAAACAAAATGTTTGAAATATGGTGACACAAAGGGATTATGAAGGTCCACCACCTCTTCCATCCAGGGACCCCTAGGTACAAAACTTTTAGAGAACTATGTGGGAAATATAATTTGCCCACATACTATTTTCTACCATTTGCTCAGGTACGAAATTTTCTACAGGAAAGGCTAGTTGACATGTCAAAAGAAAGAATACTCGACCCAATTTGTATCCTGATAAAGAATCTTTCATGTAAAAACTCAATTTCAACATTGTATACCAGACTTAGAGAGGGTGGATGAAGGAAAGCGCGTCTGGGCTATTTAAAAAATGGGCAAGAGATCTCCAGGATCCAGATCTACCGGAGGGTATAATAAAGAGTTGGAGCTCTGTGAGACTGGCGATATCAAACGAACGATGGTGGAAAACATACTCTACGGGTTCAACAAGCCTCAGAACCCCATTGGACCAGCTAAGCTACAAGCTTGGTCAAGATGCTCCCAACCAAACTCTGATTTCCTACATGGCATCTGGAAGTGTCCTAAGATCAAAAAATACTGGCTTGGGGTCCAAAAACTGATACAAGATGTGGGGGGACAGACTCTACAACTGATGCCACAAATGTTTATACTATAATCAGCTACCTGATTAGACAACGGAGGCCAAAACGACACACACCATTCTATTACTCAGCAAAAGGTGCCTTTTGAGTAGCTGTTAGCCAAACCCCCGGGGATGAAGAATATTATACAACAATTACAATATCTGTTACAATCGTCTACCCATGTATGTTTTCCTTAAAATGTTGATGAAAGAGCGTTTAAAGAAAAAGTGTACTTATTTCCAAGAAAAAATGGACAATGTATGCAAAAAAAAAAAAGTCCTCCAACTCTGACGAGGCTGTAAACCCCAATGACACGGCTCTTTTTCTTTCCATTTTTGGTTTTTCCTCCCCACTTTCAAAACTCATACTTCTTTTATTTATCCACCAGTGTAGCTGTCTGAAGGCTTGACCTTTGTTCAGAGTGAGTTGTGTTTTTCAATAGTACTAGTTATTGTACAATATAATGTACTGAAAAACTTTAAAAAACTTCTTAGTGGAGTGAAATGGAAAGAAAGCCAGCACTTCCGCTTGCTCACTGCCGCAACTCACCTGTCACCCGCGCTGGCAGCCGAACCTTTTCTCCCGAGCGGGCAGGTACTCCCTAAAGACAATGCTCGATCGAGCAATGGTCCTTAGCGAGTATGCTCGCTCATCTTTAGTGGCCATACAGATATACTGTGAACGTTTATGCTGTTTATTATTGAATCCAAGAGATTTGTCAGCCGGGAGGTGATGCGGAGAGGGGAAATGTTTTGCCAAGGACTTTAGATATGAGGTTGGCTACCCGTCTCCACCAGACATGTCCACCAAATATGGGAAGTCGTTCCCGGTAAGTTACATCCTCTGAAGCTGTTTGGTGAGGTATTTGGGGAGTCCTTATGAATTATTGAGGGGATTAAATGGAATCTATGTAATATCTTAAATGACGATTCAGCAAGAGTTATTTAATGGGGCTCTTTGATATAAAATACATCAGTGTTGCCATTGAGCTAAGCAGAAGGAGATCGGTCTGATTCCCAGCGTTGCATGAATTAGAGCTTAATTCCCAATGCGGACTGGTTCAAGTTAGCGTAGAGGAAGGATATCACACCTGGTTGAAGAGGAGTCCACAATCATACTCTCTCGAAGGCAGTGGGGATAGCGGTGGAGATAGTAGTGCCTATCAGAGATTGAAGAAAACGATGTATGTGCTAGAGTTCTAACTTTAGGCGTTCTGGAATAGAGTATTCATCTATACGTTGTTCTGGTGGGAGGAGTCTAGAATGTGGTATGAAGTGATATAGGAAAGTTAGGCTTCTATTTCACCACCAGAAAAAGCCATCTTTTTGGGAACTCAAAGTGAAGGCTTGATTACGGGATAACATGTTATAGAGGGGAAAGAGTTGATATCAATGAGAACTTGAATCTGCTTCTCCTCCAAATTAGACACGTTAGGGGTGAGAAGGGTGGGATGTTTGTGGGCTTTATATTGTTGTCCCAGATAATAGCCTCGGATCAATTGGAGCTGTAAGAGAAGTTTCTAGTTTCACCCATAAAGGAGCCTTTCGTCCTGCACAAAAAGGGGGAATTTGTGACATTTTGGATAATAAAAAATCTTTTAGCAGATTAGAGTGAAACACCGATGAGGGCATTTACATGCTACTGCCAGAATTTACAGTATCATTTAAAAAGAATGTCAGCTTGACCATGCAGTCCAAACTGCCGGCATGATGTTATAGAGCCGGAGGAGCCGAGTGGACGGATATATAGTTTTTGGGGAAAGATTCAGTAGAACTTGTGTTTTATTCATTTATATCTCTGCTCATTCTGAGCTGAAGAGTCCAGTGGGCGGAGCCATCAGTGATTGACAGACGTGTACGACTGTACATACAGGGGTAGATGTCAATCTCTTTAAAGGGTTAACAGCCACTATCAGCGTTTACACTGATCGCAGCAATTGTCAAAGATAGTCGGCACTGGCCATGTTTGGAGCGGAATCGGCTAGCAATCCTGCACTACACAAATACCTGTATACCTAAAGGCCCATTTACACGGAGCGATGATCACAAAAAAAAAAGGCTAAAAGGCGATAGTTTTAGTGATAATTGTTGCGTCTAAACGCGCAGCCATCGTGCACTGCTAGCTGATCGTTAAATTCAGTTTAACCTAAAAATCGTCCATTAGCCTTATTAGCAGTTCTCCGCGGAGAGTGCTGATAGCATTGTTTCCAGCTGGAGAACAAAGGATCTGAATGCAGATAAGAGCCCTCGGGCTATTAACTGCTTTCAGCTAAGGCTCCATTTACACACTTAAATGCTCTTGAGTAGCTGAGTAGCTACTTAACAGTTTATGCAAAATGATCGCTCAAAGCTATCACTCAGACTGTCGTTCTTTGAGCGATCATCAGGCCGTGTAAATGGGCCTTAAGACATAGCTGTATTCCTTGGGGCGTGAAGGGGTCAATACTCCTCCCTTCTGCACTTCTTCTAGTTCACGGTCAGCATTGGACTCAATAACAGAAAACATTGTCTCCAGGTTCCTCTCTTGTTTCCATCCTGCATAGGTGGCAATTCCACTTCCAGGAGCCTCACCTGTTGATATAATAGGGATTCCCTTCTCCACAGAGCCGGAGAGCATGCATTGTAGCTTGTGAGATGAAGAAACATCCAAATGATTCATTACTCACACATAAAAGACGATATTCGCACACTCCCCGGCCGCCTCTCCTTCCTTGAGTGCCAACATGAGGCAGGAGACTCCTAATCTGCGGATATGCTCCCCTGGAGCCCAGCAGATTTACTATAATTTATGCTCATGACAGATGTAGATTTGCTTTTCTGGCACACAAACAGGCAAAATGTGACAAATGTATTAAGAGGCTAACACACAGAAACACTGGTTTTAGTTAATCCCCCCCAATAGTTCCTGAGGGTGCAGGCATTGGGGCAAATTAATTGTGTCTAATAATAAACTTAGAGAAGGCAGTCAAATGGTTTATCACAGTGGTGCTTGTTAGACTATTGTCTTCTTTACATAGTAACATATTATGTTATGGCCCATTTACACAAGCCGATGATCGCTAAAAAAAAAAAAAATCACTAATCGGCGATCGTTTTAGCAATAATCGGTGCGTGTAAATGTGCGCCTGTCGTCCGCTTTTCGGGCACTGCTAGCTGATCGTTAAATTCACTCCAACCTAAAAATCGTCCTTCAGCCTTATCAGCAGTTCTCCACAGGGAGTGCTGATAGCATTGTTTCCCACTGGAGAACAAAGGATCTGAATGCAGGTAATAGCCTCCGGCTACTAACTACATTCAGGAAAGCTTCATTTGCATACTTAGTTGGTACTTAAGTAGCTGAGTAGCTACTTAACAGTTTATGCAAAAGGATCGCTCAAAGCTGTCACTGTCGTTTGAGCGATCATCGGGCTGTGTAAACCAGCCTTTAGGCTAAAAGAAGACTATGTCCTCTAGTTCAGCCTCTTTCCACCCCCCTCCCTTCCTTGTTGATCCAGAGGAAGGCAAAAAAAATGAGAGAGAAGACAATTAGCCTCCTTGGGGGCGGGGGAAATTCCTTCCCAGCTCCATAATGTTCCACAGTCTCACTGCTCTTACAGTAAAGAACCCCCTTATGTGTTGGTGATGAAACCTGCTTTCCTCCAGGTGTAGTGGAGTCCTTGTATTGTCCCCTCATGTATTTATACATAGTTATTTGGTCGCCCCTTAGCCGTCTGTTTTCCAGGGTGAATAATCCCAGTTTTGGTGCCTCTCTGGTTATTCTGGTCCCATCATTCCATGTATTAGTTTAGTCGCCCTTCTTTGAACCCCCTCCAGTACTGTAACATCTCTCCTGAGCCCCGGTGACCAGAACTGTGCGCAGTATTCCATGTGAGGCACTTCTTTATTATACCTTTTTGTAGTATACTTTATGCCAATCCTCTTACGCCAAAAATCTGGTGCGAGCCGGTAATAAATCTGGGCATTTTTGGACTTGATAAAGTCATGCCCCTTTTTGTAGACACTTTCAAAAAGTGTTCAGTGAGGCGATAAAAGTACTTAAAACAGATAATGAAGGTGGTGCATGACCAGTGCATCTGGTTTTGGGTGTAGTTCAGGCACATTTGGATCAGTAACTCCGTCCATTGCTTATGGACCGTATTTCCTCTACAGTGGCCGCTGCATGGGAAATGTATGGCCAGCCGGAGTTTCTCCTGGTGATACAAGTTGTATACAGAAATCCTTGACGCTAAATGATAATCTATTAGCTCTTTGCTGGGAAGTCCACTTTAAATAGTATTGCACTTCCCATTAGCAGCTGGTTCGGTCTCAGTACTGGCTCGGCACAGCAGGGGGCAGGCAGGGACTGGGAATCAGTCGTACCGCAGTAAGGGATGCAGATACTGAGGGGGATGCAGGAAAGTACGTGCTGTTACAGGTAGCGAGGACAGCAAGTGTCCAGGATAGACACGTAGAAAGGAACAATAATCGTCATGTGATGCAATATTACTAAAGACAGCTGGATTAAAACACGAGCTCCCATTCATGCAGACGGGACGGAAACTGGATTTTGTGATTCGGTAATCTTGTGTTTCTATAAGAAAGGAGTTTTACTCCGGTGCAAATAAGGACATTTGGTGCCTTGCTTGGTTTCTCGTCCACCTCGCTCAGCTTCACTCAGGGCATGAGAAGAATGGGCCCAGATGCAGCGGGGCTGTGCGGGCACAGTCATGCATGGCCCTTGTAGGCGCTCCACCATAGCCGCGCCACTGACCCCTTTAAAGTGAGCTTTCAGTTTCAGGACAAAACTCTGTCCTGGGACCGAAAGCAGAGGGGGTATATTACAGGGACTTGTTCTTCACCGCCGCCCAACCAATCTGCTGCTACCAGGTCTTGTTTTTGTCCAATATGGCTAATGCATTTTTCAGACTACCTAATCCACATAGTCTCACCTGATCAATGTGCTATACCTGTTGGCCAGTACTGGTCACATGATTAGTTCTGGTTAATCAGAGAGCACTGCACAGTCTGGACAGCCAAAAACCAGAACTGGCACATCAGACAGACAGCAGAGAAAAAGTACAGGAAATATATCCGCCACCCCCTCCAGTCCCAGGACAGAATTTGGTCCCAAAATTGGAGTGTCTCTTTAAACCAAGGTCAGGGAAGGGTATTTTAGTGCCCCAGGCAGGTAAGAACAATTGGGTCCTCCTTCAATGAAAACAGAATGAAACTAACCTCAATGCTGATTTGCCCCATGACCCCCAGGTAGTGCCCACTGACTTTTGTTCTACTTCTTTCCCCTTTAACTTTTAAAAATGTCATTTATTACTCCCGACCGTTCAGCAATAGAACTGAAATGAGGTTATCTGACTGGCTAGCAGAATCAAGACTACAGCCAGTCAGATGAATAAGCCAGGAGCCCTCAGGGATGTTTGCGCTAACCCCATGCTGAGGCTTCAGTAATGCAAGTTGAGGTGCTGGGCGAGGCGAAGGGCACCGAGGCCTGTATTCATGTACTATAAAATTGCACGCTTGGCAGTCGGCTTCCCCACCTACCGCTCCCACCGCCCCAGCTCTTAGGTATTACAGTGCTCCACAACATTAGTGACAGTAATGTTCCCCCTTCCCCATTAGTAACTGCAATGCCTTCTCAAAAATTTCAGTCAAGCTTTATTCATCACAGAAGTCACCGCCATAACTGTCCGCACAGTAGTCCCGGCAGTGTCTTCCCCAGTAGTAGCCTTCCCCACAGTAGTCCCAGCAGTGTCTTTCTTAGTAGTAGCCTTCCCCACAGTAGTCCCGGCAGTGTCTTCCCTAGTAGTAACCTTCCCTACAGTAGTCCCAGCAGTGTCTTCCCTAGTAGTAGCCTTCCCCATAGTAGTCCCAGCAGTGTCTTCCCTAGTAGTAGCTTTCCCCACAGTAGTCCCAGCAGTGTCTTCCCTAGTAGTAGCCTTCCCCACAGTAGTCTCAGCAGTGTCTTCCCTAGTAGTAAGCTTCCCTACAGTAGTCCAGGCAGTGTCTTTCTTAGTAGTAGCCTTCCCCACAGTAGTCCCAGCAGTGTCTTCCCTAGTAGTAGCCTTCCCCACAGTAGTCCCAGCAGTGTCTTTCTTAGTAGTAGCCTTCCCCACAGTAGTCCCGGCAGTGTCTTCCCTAGTAGTAACCTTCCCTACAGTAGTCCCAGCAGTGTCTTCCCTAGTAGTAGCCTTCCCCACAGTAGTCCCAGCAGTGTCTTCCCTAGTAGTAGCCTTCCCCACAGTAGTCCCAGCAGTGTCTTCCCTAGTAGTAACCTTCCCTACAGTAGTCCCGGCAGTGTCTTCCCTAGTAATAGCCTTCCCC